>NW_025401233.1:0-38930 GCF_011075055.1 Mangifera indica | reverse complement strand
TTTTTTCCTTTCGCTATGCATTAATTTTGTACTATTAAATTTATAACTGATATTTCGTAGTACTGACAAAAATCTTTATACATCACTTTCAAAACAGGAAAAACTAAAAAATACTTTAAAATATATACTGAATTTGACTATTCAATATATTTTGCCTTTATATTATTTCCTTTCTTATTAGAATTCTTGGCTTCGCCATTGATTTTTTTATTGTATGTTATTCTGATTACATTATGTTGGTGCATTTGTCATTTCTTGTAATCTGCGTTGACTAATATTCCCACGAAGTTTAAAGAGGAAAATTCTCTACGGTTGCCCTTTAATCATCAACCCATTAATTAGTGTCTCAACTATGAAATTTACTTTGTTCTTGTCCGGTACATAGAATAGGACTCTACCACAATAACACATTTGAAATTATAATTTTTTAATGATGCAAAGTTCCACATAAAATGCTCTTTCCTTCTATATAAAGAGTTCAGTGGCAAAGCATCATGTGCCATCCACCATTTCTCTCTTTTCTTACTCTTTCGAGGTCTATTTCGCAGTACATGCAAATTTGCCTCGAATTTTTGGCGATGGAAATGGAGCCTACAAGCCTTGAAAAAGCAGGGTTTTGTGCTGGTGCTTGGCTGCTTTTGAAAGGCTTGCCAGAGAAATTGAAGCACAAGGTGGCTGAACTTGCTAGCAAGGCAATAAAGCTGGGGAAAGATGACCCAAGAAGAGTAGTCCATTCACTTAAAGTGGGACTTGCACTCAACGTTGTCTCCTTGCTTTACTACTTACGCCCACTATATAATGATTTTGGTGTCTCTGCAACATGGGCTATAATGACTGTGGTTTTTGTATTTGAATACTCTGTGGGTAAGTTTGTAGATTTTTTCATATTTCGTTTATATATATAACCATAACAAACCCAATTAAGAATTTTGAATTAAATGAATTGACTGTTCTTTTTGACACATAATTTTCAGGAGCCACTCTTGGAAAAGGTCTGAACAGGGGATTTGCAACATTCATTGGTGGGGCACTAAGCGTTGGAGCTCATCAAATAGCTTGTTTATCTGGAGAAAAAGCCGAGCCTATAATGCTTGGCCTCTTTGTCTTCCTGCAAGGTACTTAAACTTCAAATATATAAACCTAAAGAATAACTACGACTTCTAATGGCTTCTTTTTCTTCAGCCGCAGCATCAACCTTTTTACGGTTCTTCCCCAAGATCAAGGCAAGATATGACTATGCGCTGCTGATATTTATATTGACATTCTCGATGATATCTGTATCGGGCTTTCGAGATGATGAAATAATAGACTTAGCGCGCAGGAGGCTGTTAACCATCCTGATAGGTGGCTTTGTCTGTGTCATCATCTGCATTTTAATTTGCCCCGTGTGGGCTGGCCAAGACCTCCACAATCTCATTGCTACCAACATTGACAAACTTGGAAATTTCCTGGAAGGTATATCTTACTTGACACCCTACAAACATTGTAAATAAAGTGAATTACATTTTTACACCAAAAGTTTAGATTTAAAACACTTTTTCACCCCTAAAAAATAAGATTTTAAATATTTAAATTAATAAAAACCCTCTTATTTCTCTTTTCTTTTACTTTCACAATTTTTTTCTCTATTCTTATAGACAAAAATGTCTTTGTTGTATAATTATACATCAGAGAGTATACTATAATTTAAAAAAAAAAAAAATTTCAGGGGGCTATTACAAATTTGAAAAAAGTTTGGCAATTTTTTGAAAATTTTTTATATATCAGTTTATCCCTAATAACTTTAAAAATGATAATTACACCCTTAAAGAATTGAACATAATATAATAAAAAAATTTAAGAGTTAAATTATTATTTTTAAAATGTTTAAATCCGCTAAAAAATATTTTTTTCAATTAATAAATAATAAAACTATTATTTTACTTTTTTATTATCAGTTTTTTTTTTTTAGAAGATTTTCAGTTCGGAGTCAAAAAAATATTTTTTTTTTTGAAGATTTTGAGTTCGGAGTCAAAAAATGTTATTTCCATCCACTAATGGTGAACAAGTGTGGACCTAATCTTGGAACAAAAAAATGTTATTTACTCTTATATAATCATTCGCTTTTATATTAAAAATATATCGAAGTAAAGGACTACACCTTGAACCGCACTTGGAAAGATGGCGGCATTGACACAAAGGAAAATTATATCACTTTATATGGCTGAGATTAGAGAGCAACATGTTCCAATTGTTTTCTACTTTTTGTGTCCATCGAAACTTAAAGCAAGCTGCTTTCTCAGGATTTGGAAATGAATACTTTAATAAGGAAGGAGAGACTGAAGATGACAAGTCATTTTTGCAGCAATATAAAAGTGTTCTCACTTCAAAAAGTACTGAAGAATCCCTAGTAAGTAAAATGCATTCTTCCTGTGTCTTTCTATAGTAGTCTAAAGAATCCATTTTTCTTATTATTGGCAGACTAATTCTGCAAAATGGGAACCGGGACATGGCCAGTTTCAGTTTCGCCATCCATGGAATCTGTACCTCAAAATCGGAACTCTCACCCGCCAGTGTGCCTACCGAATTGATGCTCTAAATGGCTACCTCAACGCCGAAATTCAAGTACTATTTTAACTTCTGTCTCTCACAAAACATACATGGATTTCACATTCTTAACTAGTCCTTGTCAAACTTTAATTTTGATAGATTGGAACCACCCATAACATATAGAATAGCGAATTATGAATTTAATCTAAACACAAAATCGAAATCACAGAGATAAAAAAAACTTGTGTGAAGCATGCATATTAATCCATCATGTCTTTGTTAATAATCTGAAAATTGTAGGCATGTAATGATCAATTTTTTGAAACCTCCCCTATAAGAGTTTTCAATGTAAAAAATTATAATAATATTGTTTTGGAGAAATGATCTAATCAATTTATAAAAAATTGTTGAACTCTCTCGTCTCTAACAATCCAAAAGTTTAAGAGTGTATTAAATTAATCTTTATCTATCACTGTAAAGTAGTATTGTCTATTAAATTATCCTATTTTATTAAACAGTCACAAAATTTTCTAAGAGTCCTGTCGTCCTGTTGGTTTATTGCAGACATCATCAGAAATGAGATATAAGATTGAAGAAGTATACAGAGAAATGAGCTTGGAATCTGGCAAGGCGCTAAAGGAATTGGCATTGGCCATCAAAACAATGAGTCAACCCTCCGCAGCTACTAAAACCCACATCGAAAACTCGAAGTCTGCGGCCAAAAGCCTAAATTCTTTATTCAAGTCGAATATATGGGGCGACACCGACCTCCAAGCAGCGGTGCCCGTGGCCGCTGTGGCTTCATTACTAATTGACGTGGTTGCCTGCACAGAAAAAATAGCTCAGTCTGTTTATGAGCTAGCATCAATGGCCAACTTTAAAAGTATTGAGGTTACTTTGTCACCGGAAAAATCACAGATACGACAACAAGACAATGCAAAATCTCTGGCAAAGGTTGATGATTGTCCTTATGTTTGCGTTACTGTTAACGAGCCGACTCCAGCGATTTCAGGAAATGGGTATCCCTCTCTAACGATGCCTACTAGAATTTCGGAGTCGTAGACATATAATTACTTCAAAAAAAAAAAACAACAATAATGTGATTATATCTGAACTTAGATATTTTAAAGTTTGGATTGTTAAATAATATTTATGATTTGATTCTTGAATTATAGATGATTTGTCTATTGCATTTTATACATATTTTTTTTCAATTGACTGTTAGTCTATAATCAAGTGTAATCCATTTATTTCATTTTCATAGATTTAGGAACAACTTGGCTTTCCCCGTGAACCAATTAAGTAAATTCATGGGCAACCAGGAAAGGAACATTGGACTAGACTCTTAAGTGGATACTAAGATCAATGGAATCAAAAAGGTAGGAATAGTTTATATGAGTACAGCACATGTCTAACCACTATAAGGATAGTCTGTCCAAGTCTGTATATATTTTATAATAAAACTATGAGTATTTATTTTAAAGTACACAAATAGATATATCATATAATTGGATAATTTTGAATTAATGACAAGAATATCTAATCATATGGTAATTCACCATTTATATATCTAATTATATAAAAAAACAAAAAAATTTGTGTATATAACATTATTCTATATTATGTTGTTGAGAAAGAAAGTGGGGTATATAATAAGTAGGCTCAAGAACTAGGCTTAAATTCTGTCTATTTACTGTAAAGTTCAAATGTAAAAGGCATTCGTCATGTTTTATAAAGAATCGATGCTAACCATCCATCAGTTGGATATATTATTTGCTATATTCTCTTATCACTAATTACTATAATTATACTATATTGAAGATTTATAGCACATATAAATTTACTTTGAAACCAATGGCCCCGATCAGTTTTCATTAAAACTTCGTCTTTCAAAAGGAATAAACCAGGTATATCCAAAGTTCATATGCTTATTTGCGCTGATATCTTGGGAAGAAGCAAATTAAAAGTATCAACAAGGTTCAGACAGCCAAACTAGAGATTTAAATTTACTCCGTGCAGGATCTTAGTGGCAGTGGGCAGGTACATTTCATGACCATCAATATAGGGAATTAATTTTTGATTGTTTGGAGTTAAAAGTCTTGGACACAATCATAATTCGAATACGATCCGATGATATAAACGGTTAGATTTAATTATATCTCCTCTTATATATTCTGATCAGTAAATCAATCCCGCTCAAATTTCTGATAGCATCCAATTAATTCTATGGTGAGTCTCTTTTTTAGGTCACTTGCTTTAAGGCCTAAACCAAAGCCGACTTGCACTTTTTCACTAATGCTACAGGTTTACATCTTCTTTAAAGTTCTCTCATCAATTTGTACAGGAAGTCTCAACAGGTGATGATTACGTCGGACTATGAACAGAGAGCAGTCGAAAATGTTTTCAAGCTACTCCTTCTAGCTCAATGTGTCAGTCACAATCAGTACTTGTAGAGAGAATTTAAGGCTGAAACAAGTGGTTTAGTCGATCTGATCTCTCTTTTTACGAACAAATGTACAACTTTTCTGTGCTATAAGTGGGTTCAGATTTCACACCCACCACACAAAATGAACAACATCAAGTCTTCAACAGAAAGAAAAAGCATGTCAAAGGAAAACACAAAGGTGGGATTTGAGTTGTTTTCCACTAGAATTTTTGGCCATTTGCCAATAGAGAAAGAAATATAACTTGTGTGCTATAAAGGATGGAGAACATGCAGAGATTTTTGAATGATTTGTTAGTGCTAATATCTCTTTAATACATCACTACTCTTATCACAGTTCTACCTACAGATTTAGCTTTTGACTTCATATGCTTTATTTTCTGCACTTGAACCTTGTACTTTTTCCTTCTTTCAAAAATGCATTATTAGTGGAATTTGATTGTGTGTTTGAATAAACAAGAAAGTTTGAAGTTAGTTTTAGAACTCTTTACTTTACAACAAGAAAGTCCTAAGAAATGTAAAAGACAGTCATATGAAGGAAAACACTAAGAACCTAATTCAAAGAAACTGGAAATTCTTTCATTTTGAAACTAATATCAACATTTAACTAATAAAACACGCAACGGACAAAAAATCCTCTTTTCTCAAGACAAAACAACATACTCTCCCTCTAATTGCACAAACAAATAATCAATTTTACATCCTTCAGTTAATCATCAACCAGAAATTGTTTGAACTACTTCTTGAAATCCTTAAACTACTCAATTATAAGAACCAGAACAAGTCCCTTGAATCATTATTCTTAACGGATACCTCTTGTTTATCGTCTGCAATCAATGCTAGTTTTTCCATGATGCGCAAGTTATTCCTCAACATCTCAAACTTGGGAGCTGACAAGGATTTAGTTAACACATCAACAGTCTAATTCTCAGTAGAGACATTTTGGATAGACAATCACCATGATCAATGAAGTAGTAATTATGTCAATATTGTGTGATTTTTTTCAGGAGATGTGAGAAAAAAGTCATTGTTGTGAAATCTATCACATAAGACTAAGTTGAAATGTCATTACTTTGTAATTTGTGGCGTAAGGTTAAGTTAAAGATGCTATTATGGTGTGACATGTAGCATAAAATTAACGAAACATGCTATTATTGTGAGATATACTATTGTGTAATTTGTAGCACAAGTTATAAGCCATGTTATCTTTGTCTTAGGAACCTAAATGTGAAAGTATGCAAGTTGTCAGCATGATAACACTTGTGAGATATATTCATTCACATGCTCAATATGAGGGCATATGTAAACTAGTATCAATCTAACGATTCATGTATTTTGTATGCATAGAAAGAAGGATTACGCAAGTTTATTTCTTCGGTGGCCAGTGAATGTCTCATGCACACTTTCGTAGTAAGAAATACCTTCAAATAATTTTAGATGTTCATAATAGTTGTGTACATGAAAAAGAGACTGAGAGTTGATTTCCTCGTATAGGAAGGGTTTCTACACATTTGTAACCTACTTTGACTGACAAAAGTAAAGTAAATGAAGTGAAACATTGAGATAAAAAAAAATAGTCATGCTTTCACAAGCAATGAAGTATAAGTTGTAAAGTATTTGTTATCATGGGAAGGAATAAGGGAGGAATTTTGATGACTTTAGTTGTGTATAAAAATATAGGAGTTAATATATTAAGGAACAGTAAAAAAATTAAAATCATGAGTTGTGTTCAAATTAGGGTACCATGTCATTGTTTTGAAGTGAGAGATGAGTGAGAAAGCATGCATTCTCAAATTTTTAATTAATTATTTATTTATTAACTAACATCTTGCACCCCATAATTTTATAGAATTTTCATTAGCCTAAAATGTAATTCAAAAATTATAATTTAATCCTTATCTACATTAACAAGGGCAAAAACTGCAAATCATCCCTTCAACAACATCCCCTTACCTATAATAAATATTTTTTTACTTCAATATTTGACAAAATTTCAAGAACAATAACGAGTGATGTTAACAAGTTATTCATAAATGAATGATCTATAGAATCACCCATATAAACAAATAAAAACTTCTAGACCATTTTTCTAAAACACATTAATCTACCACAATTCAATTCAACGAAATTATAATATATGTATATATTTGATAACATTTTTTATCTGTGAGATAGAGTCGGTGAGACTGGGACTACAGACAAAATACCGACAGATCATGTACGAGAATAAAATTATATTTAATTTAGTGGGTAGGAGTAAAAACCTCTAAAAATATGATTTATTTAATTAATTATCCTTGGTTTAAATCTACGGGAACCACCGTATCTTGATTCTAGACCGAACCTTAGTGTCAAAACAATCAAGTGTACCCGACAATTTTACTATGAGAATCTAGGGGATCCACCGCATTTAGATTCTAGATCCAACGGTAGTGTCGACACAATTAGTTCCCCCTCAAACATAGCTACCCTTTACTGGAAGGCGCTCAGTCTTGTGGGCGTAACGTTACCAGCAAATTTTCTGGTTATTTGCAGTACCATTACTGTGGGTGACATCCGTTACCCCTGAAATCTACCCCAACAATGGCTGCCTCAGCTAATTGCATAGATGTATTTTGGCACGATGGAATGATGAGCCACGACACTGGAAAAGGCGTATTCGACACTGGAATGGACCCTGGTTTTCTTGACGTTTTAGAAAAACACCCGGAGAACTCGGACAGAGTCAAGAACATGTTGTCTATTCTCCAAAGAGGACCCATATCTCCTTTCATCTCTTGGCACTCTGGACGACCTGCTCTCTCCTCTGAATTGCTTTCTTTTCACACCCAGGGTTCCTCTTTTGCTCAATTTTCAATGTTTTTTTTTTTAAATGGGATTTACGAAGTGTAATTAATTGGCCCTGAGTAATTGTCTTGTTTTTGAAGGCTATATTAAACCATCAATAACAAATTGAAGGGTCATGTTTAATTTCTTTAGGAAAAAGTTGCAAATTTGTGATACTTTAATGGGGTAGGAATTAACAATTGGAAGCATTTCCCCGTTTTTTCAACTTCTACATTATTCTTTGTGAAAATTTATTCCTATACAATGAAGGATGATGTACTATGGTGTAACTGTCCTTTTTTTTTTTTTTCAGAATACATAGATGAACTAATTGAGGCAGATAAAGCTGGTGGGAAGGCGGTCTGTACTGGAACTTTCCTGAACCCTGGCTCATGGGATGCTGCCCTTCTTGCTGCAGGTACTACGTTATCAGCAATGAAGCATATCCTTGATGGGCATGGAAAAATTGCTTATGCATTGGTGAGGCCTCCCGGCCATCATGCTCAGCCTACTCAAGCTGATGGATACTGCTTTCTCAATAATGCTGGTTTAGCAGTACAGTTGGCTTTAGATTCTGGGTGTGCAAAAGTGGTTGTTATAGACATTGATGTTCATTATGGAAATGGGACGGCTGAGGGGTTTTATCAATCTAATGAAGTTCTTACAATCTCCCTTCATATGAATCATGGCTCTTGGGGTCCTTCTCATCCACAGAATGGATCTATTGATGAGCTTGGTGAAGGTGAAGGGTTTGGCTATAATTTAAATATACCTCTACCGAATGGGACAGGGGACAGGGGATATGCATATGCCATGACCGAGTTAGTTGTCCCAGCTATTCAGAAGTTTGAGCCTGATATGCTAGTTTTGGTTGTTGGCCAGGATTCAAGTGCTGTAAGTTCTTTGTTCATCATATAAACTTTTGACTTTATTATTATTATTTTATTTCTAGTTTATTATTGTAGATCTATCCCTTGAAATGACTTGAAGAATGATACATGGAGGTCAATAATGACAAACTTTTGAAAGGGAATCTGAAATAATAAAGCAGCAGCATGTCACAAAAGAAAAAAAAAAGATTTTTTATAACATACTGGGGAGTATTGAAGAACTGCCAAACTTACTAAATTACATTTGCATAGCCTCCTTGTTTGTTAATGAAATGGCTGCGATGCACCCAAACAAAATCTTTTTTCTACCTGTTTATCCATAAAATTTGCAAGAGTCGTGATTGAAAATCGGAGTTTTCCTCTGTCTTTTTCCTTCTTTATTTATTTGTTTTTTTTTTCTCTATCTTTGAAAGCTGAATGGAATGCAAGTGTTAAATATCATTAGATAAGTGCGATTAACAATCAAAGGAGACTAAGTGTTGGGTTTTCATGAATAGATGGTTTTTGAATATTACAATCTAGGTAGAATTGAAGCCATGTACACATATTGTAATTTAACCATGCTCTGGTACTTGCCGGATGTTCTCCGGTTTATATGCAATTCATTTAAATTTGCATAAAAACATATCTGTCTCATTGAATAAATGTGTGATGGCAATAATTGTAATAATTTCAATACGGGATATCTGAAGTAATTGTGCTCAGGTAAGTTAGACCTAAGTATTATGCAACAATTTAACAAAATATTGACATATATAATTAAACATATATTTATTTACTAATGCATTCAATAATTGTTTAATTAATGCATCCAGACAGGCTGGGCATCAAATTTGTTATAACATCTGTTAATAGAAATGCTTAGAAGTATATGATAGAGTTCCATATGAATAATGAATGCGTCTATGCGAAATTTCTATTTAAAATAATTCAATGAATTCTTTGAATTCTATGATCTGATGTTGCAAATGTTTAATTATGATCCATGCTCAAATTAGTCATTCTTTCAGAAGGGAGAATTGTCATTATTTAATATTCCAAACAAATAAAGTCTTCCAGTTAAAATTTGTTACTTTTAAGGCCTTTCAAGAAATCAGCATAGCTAAGTGATTATAAATTAATGATAAAGAATTAGGTTTGGTATTAAACTAAAAATTTATTTTTTCTCCCCCGAAAAGCTGAGAAACAAATAATACTCTACTGCAAATGCTGTGGAATAGCTTTCATTTAACAATAAAAAATATATATATAAACCCCTTAATATATCTTATAATCTACTTGAAATGTCTTAATATGATTACTAGCTGGAAAATATAATCCAAGAAATGCAATTAGCTTTCCTTTTGATAGATACTATACATCTTGTTATATATTGATTACAAATGTACCTTTAGTGTTGATCAAAGTTGTAATTTCTTAAAGAGTAATGCTCCTTTTGCTGTAGTTTGATCCAAATGGAAGGCAATGCTTGACAATGGATGGTTATAGAGAGATTGGAAAGATAGTTCATAACCTAGCAACTAGGCACAGTGGGTGGTCGGCTCCTTATTGTGCAAGAAGGTGGATATCATGTTACTTACTCAGCCTATTGTCTTCATGCAACACTTGAAGGTGTGCTTGACCTTCCACTTCCTCTGTTGCCTGATCCCATTGCATATTACCCTGAGGATGAAGCTTTTTCTGTAAAAGTTATCGAATCCATTAAACAGTACCAAAAAGATGTCATACCATTTTTGAAGGGAACTTGATTGGAGGAAATTTCTGCAGCTCATTGGAAGTTTGTAATTTTCTATTGATGAATAGGTTAATACTTCTTACAATAGACAATTGATTTAAAATTGATAGGGAATGTTACTTTACTGCTTTGTTTTCTTGTTTTTGCGGAAGTTGCTAGAAAAGCTTATTTATGGAAGTTGATGTTGGACAAATTTGCTAAGAGATCTTGAATCATAAATTCTTGTAGAAATCTTACTTTATTTTCTTTTCTGACTGAGTTACCTTTAGGAATCTTATTTTATTTAGTTTACTGTTGTTAGTAAGATTACTGCCATACACAGAAATCATTTTTCTTTTTATGATTTGTTTTCCACATGCATTTGGGGCTTTGAGATTAGTATTGAGGAGGGTGTTGCAGATGAAAAAAACAGGCCTTTAGTCTTTTTTCTCTTATATTTTAAAAAAAAATGGTGGATTTTTACACATAACATTTTATAATATTGGTTCTACAACAATTCAAGTTAGAATCTTGCCAGAGCTTTAAAAGGTTCAAACAGTCAAATATATAAGACCAGTTGACATGGCAATATTTCTTTAATGCTTCTGTTTTCAAGTTGTAGGTATGGTTCTTTGTAAAATTCTTGGCATTCTTCACCTTGTATATTTATGCAATATTATTCCCATGCTAGTGATACTGCCACTTATCAACTGAAAGACACTACTGGAAAGGCAATAATATTTTAGATAATGATCTATACATCAAGCTAATTTGTGTCAAAAAGTTCAATCATTTTGTTAATATGATCTTTTGAGTTGTGACAGAAAATTACCTGAAATCGTCCAATTAGATACTTGGTATAGGTTCAACTGAAAGTAGTTACATTCATCATCACATATACTTAATATATGATAGGAATTGATATATATGACTTTAAAAACCAAGCAACCTTGTAGGTGTTAGGTTATCTGTTGATCTAAATGAGCACAGAAGTTCATGTCATTCTTGTTCAAAGAGTTTTTACAAATGGTTTTTGTTGTTAGGTTCTAAGGAGAAAACTTTAAACTGGTATTATTAATCCTATGGTTTGTTTAGGGCTATAGGATATCTTCATCATCTCAATTAAGAAATTTTTGGATAGTTGCAACCCACTTTAGCCTGTTTCCACCAGGATGGAAGATGGTTAGAAGCTTTCTCTTTCTGCATTTGGAGCAGTGTGAAGTAGTGATTGAAAGTTCTAAATTTAGGTACCAATTACTGAAAGATGATCAACTGTTCATATCTCATTCCTGGAATTGTGCCATTCCTTAAAAGGTTAGCATTATTGTTCATTCTTGTAATAATGATGTATTACTAAGTCTAGTATGGTCCTTTGAGAAAGGTATATTTTGACATGGTCAAAAGATAGGACAGAGAAAAAGGTGCATGCTTGTATGCTTTTGATAATGTTTAAGGGTTTATATTTTCTTCATTTCATCTTTTTCCATCAGTTTGCATTATTTATTGTTATGATAGTTAATGGATGATGTAGAGGCCGATGCTTGAATGATTTCTTCTTTTCACCAGCCATCAGAAATTAGAATGTCAGTCAATATGCAATCTCCTAACAAATTCTCTCTGTTTACTGCAATGAAGGTTATTCATGTATGAATGTTCAACATAAAAAGTTTAGATTCTTTGTTGCTAATAAAAATGCCTGTCATGCGGAAGTAGAACACATTAAGTTCAGACTTCTTAGTAATTAACACTATTATGTTGTGCACTTATTTTAAGTACATACCTCATTTTGTGTTTCCGGGGTATTATTATGGCTTCTTTTAGCTGGAATTGCCTTGCATGTGCTGTAAAGTTGTGAAAAATAATGAATTGAACTTTATTTTCTTGCTCAAAATCATGGCATATGTAATATCCAGCTTGCAGGAAAAGTGCAGCCAGTGACAATGTTTCTGTCAAAGCAGACTGAGGATTTGAGGGAAGAAAGTATAGGATTATGCTAAATTCAGTATAACAAAGTGTCACTTGGGTGCAGCCAGTTGTCGATTCTTTTCCCGTATCATTTGACATGTGTTCGACATTGGCTTTAGAAGCACATCATGTAGTTTCTTGAGAATGTGATTAGGAATAATTGCATAATTTTCTTGAGGTTGTTATGTGATTGTGTTGGTGAAGAAGGCATAAAATTCAGTTAAGACTGTCCCAATTTTAATTAGTATTTAATGAAGTTAATGGTGGAATAGTTAGTTAGTTCACTGTTAGTGGTTCCAGAATACTGAAGGCAGATGCCCACAAATCTCGGGTGTCATTATCCTCCGTAAAATTGAAGCAGTAGACACTTTTCTGCAGATGGTCCTCAACTGTGCAGATAAAAAAAGGTTTTGTTGTAAAAAAATCAATGCTGTCATAATGTTGCAGCCAAAAGGGGTGCATTGATTGGCCCTCTTCATGCTCTTGTGCTTTTCAAAATGGACCTCCTTCAGCCTTAAGCCATTTGAACTTGTCTGAAGAGATGTTGAGCTTAGATGGATACCCGGTCTGATCTAGATTCAGCTTAATTAATTCTTGAACCCAAATTCTATTCTTTGGGACTTGTCATGCAAACTATTCTAAGATATAAGATTAGATTCAAATCGAATCAAACCCAAATAAGGTGAAGCTTGTTTTTAGGAACTCGACTCATTTTTGGTTTGAGTTCACTGAGTATGTAGAAACATCACTTCACATTTGCCTTGCTTCATGGTTTAAGAGTTTATGATCAATTCGCACCTGATTTGGATTCGTGTGGACAGGTTGGACTTAGCTCAAGTTTGCACGAGATGTTCGGCTTGACTCCTATAAATGACGTTGTTTCTTTTAATTTTTTTTAATAATGCGAGTCGTGCTCGACTCGTGAGTCGAACATGGTTTTTGTTCGAATTCGTTTTCTTTACTATTCCTCAACTTGTATTTAGGTCCGTGTTTGATTTTCTCATGTTCGCATTTGAGTTTGTTTGAGCAAAACTTATTTTAAATTTGCATAAACTCATTTCAAACTTAGCCTAACCGAGAGACAATGGGTGGCAAATGTTGTGTGCTAAAATTTTATAAATACTATTATAAACCTCAAAAGTTGATTAGGATTTTGTTGGAAATATATATTCATCCACTAAGTCGAATTGAACATTTGTTTAAACAAAAAGGGAGCCAAATGTTTCCTTCGGCATCAATTTTTAACTGCAAACGCCTCCTATGCATTTCCCACGATCAAGCAAGCTTATTGGTATAAGCAAGTAAGACTATTTAAGAAAGGTACTCATAGGAGACAAATTGTGTACAATTAAAAATTCCAGGGATATAAAAAACAATAAGTTATACAGGAGGCACTTATCACTTATTTAGGGGGGTTAAAATGTAATTTTAAATGAATGAGGGGCCTAAAGGAAACCAAAGCAAAGTCTGAGGCTGCCCAAAAAAGCCGAATTTAGAGGGACTAAATTGATTATTTTCTATGTGAATTTTAAAGAAGTTCCGCTCCTGCTTTTCTATCAAAAAGAAAATTAAAGTATGGGTTATATGCAAATGTTGAGCCTGAAACTTTTGAAAATGATTTTGTCGTCTGTTTCTCGTAGACATTGCTTCAATTAATTTTCTTAATTTTGATTTAATTTTAGATTTACGGTAAAACCCTTCTTGACCAAATTTACATAATGAAACCAATAAAGCAATTAGTTATAGAGACAACAATCGGGCACATTCTCAACTCAACTTGACATGTGGATAGGAATTCAGCATCGAATCATGACTCTTCACATGTTATCCATTCACGTGGAAAAATAAAAGAGTTTCTAAAGTTTTAATCGCACTCCAAAAATTTAGAGATTGATATCAATAAAATGATAAGTTACATAAACAACAATCAAACACAAACTTAACACTTAGACATATAGATAGACATATCTTATCTAAAGATAATAACTTACTAGAATATATTCTTTTCGTATCTCTGTCGAAATAAGAAAATGATAATTTCTTATCAAATTATGATCAAATAATCATCCTATATTAATATGAAACATAATAGAAAAATAATTTTAAATTTAAATTTGAATATAACAAATAAGTGTAACCTTAGCTCGTTTTCCTATATATATAAATGATTGACTTTGAACTCTTACTAGAGATCCTTAAAGCGAGGTCTTTAAAACATTTCTTTCGTAAACATTATTAATACTCTGTTGGAATATTTTCTTAAAATTTTATAAAATAATCGTGAATAAAAACTCTTAAACAACGAGTCAAACCGTGTTATTATCTCTCTTTTTTGAACTCATTCAAATAATCATATTTATCCATCGTTATTCTATTCATTATTTTTTTTAACAGACGCAAAATTATTCTATAATTCTAATAACTATTATTGTCTCTTTTGTGCCAAACTCGAAGCTCTCCGTATCAACAATATAATTTCATAGACTTGATCGATTAGGAATTTGTTTAGAATTTTTAGTAACATGCAATTGTTAAGTTATTAAATTAAAGAATTTGAATAACTAAAATTGAATTAAATTTATATTATTTTCAGTTGTAATGAATCTTGAAAGTGTTAGATCCAACGGCCTAACTTCTGTTCAATTTTCGAAAAATGTCAATTTTAGTTAAAATTTTGTTAATTCTAACTAGACTCTTCTCAAATCTCTAAATTAACCTTAAATAGTATGAAAATTACTAAATTTCCCAAGTTCTTTTTTTATTTATTTTTTGACCTTAATAGGTACTTTAAATAATAAAATATAAAGTTTCCTATATAAAAGAGTATAAGTTTAAATTTTTTTTGATAATATATCAAAATCAAACTCTTAATTTATTTGGTTCAGTACTTATGAGGTCAATCATTAAATTTGAGATTTATCTTATTTGATATAATTGATTCGATTCTGAAAATAGTGATCTAATTTGAAAAAGATTCCTCGTTTCCAGTAATTTCCCCAAGTTTTAAGGCATATTTCCCTAAATTTGCATTTAAATGATATTAATGAAAATATATCATTGCACGAATAAATGATTTTTACGTAGCATAGGTAGCCCAACATTTAGAATCAATCCTTATCCAAGAACATCTGCCAACTCAATAAACAATTCATGGGGATACCGTGCTTCTTCCTTAACTCTCACATCACTTTTTGTATGCTGTGATAGAAGACAGTTGCAGAGAAGAATTTAATGAAAATGAGTACTGCAGTTCAATAAAAACTGAGATAGGGGATTTCAAACATTAACAAAAAAATTCAAGTCTTTCTCAGTAATATTTTAAGATTAAATTTATAATTTAACTGATGTAAGCTAAATCCAAAAAATTTACTGTAATTAATTTGGCCGTAAATAAATATTCAAAGGTTAATGTTAATTTGAAAAACAATAGAATGTGAATCGACAGACTAAGAATAATTGCTTCCAAAACCGAAATTAGCGGTGCTTTTCTTCTACTAGAAGCCACCATCAGCATATCAGTACCCAGATTTACTAGAGGGACCGCCCTCTGACTTTATCTGATTCATCAATCAACTTTGAATCCATCCGAGCCAAAATGCCACTTGTCACCCTCCCTGTTTCCCCACCATGTCTCTGTAACTCTCTGGTGCTGCCACAAAAGTCAAGCCCAATACTGTCAATTATCAATCCACTTTAACCCACAAAATCAGAGAATAATTAATGATTAAATTGATAAATAATTTAAAGTAACAAGTGATCTGTGACTGTTAGAGAAAGGCAAGTTTAGGCAACAGCAACCCTTCTTTTTAGTTGTTTGTGTGAGATCATATCGTATAAGAAACGGATAATAAAAGTATTTGATAATCTCACTTCACCTGTCTTCTTCCCAAACTGCTGAAACTTAAATCTTATCTGGCTTTTATGTATTTTTGTTGTTACTTAGTGAGATCCATGTGGGTTTAGTTGAGATTTGCCATGGGGTGGTATACAAGCCTCTACATTGTTCTTGTTTTGTGTTTTGCTGATGTGGGTTGTAGTATTACTGATCCCAATGACTTCAAAATTCTGAATGATTTCCAGAATGGTTTGGATAATCCAGAGCTCTTGAAGTGGCCGGCTGAAGGGGATGATCCTTGTGGCCCTCCTCCATGGCCACATGTGTTTTGTTCTGATGGTAGAGTTACTCAAATTCAAGTCCAAAATCTAGGTCTCAAAGGCCCTCTGCCTCAAAACTTCAACCAGCTCTCAAAACTCTACAATATAGGCCTCCAACGAAACAAGTTTAATGGTAAATTGCCCACCTTTAGTGGCTTGTCAGAACTGGAGTTTGCTTACTTAAATTTCAATGAATTTGATACAATTCCATCTGATTTTTTTGATGGACTTAGCAGTCTACGTGTCTTGGCTTTGGATTATAATCCTTTGAACAAGAGCACTGGTTGGTCTATTCCTGATAGTTTGGCAAATTCAGTTCAGTTAACAAATCTTTCTTTCGTACAGTGCAATTTGGTTGGGCCAGTGCCTGAATTTTTAGGCACATTGCCATCTCTAGTGGCCCTGAAATTGTCTTACAATAGCTTATCTGGTGAAATTCCGGCGAGTTTTGGTCAGTCTTTGATGCAGATTTTGTGGTTGAATGATCAAGCTGATGGTGGCATGACTGGTTCAATTGATGTTGTTGCCAACATGATTTCTTTGGAACAGCTATGGCTTCATGGAAACCAGTTCAGGGGGACTATTCCGGAGGATATTGGAGCTTTAACTTCGTTGAAAGATCTAAATCTGAATAGGAACCAACTTGTTGGGTTTATTCCCGGGAGCTTGGCCAATATGAAACTGGATAACTTGGTGTTGAACAATAATCTGCTTAATGGTCCAATACCAAAGTTTAAGGCTGGTAATGTTTCTTACGATTCTAATTCCTTTTGTCAATCTGAGCCTGGGGTGGTATGTGCCCCAGATGTGAATGCATTGTTGGATTTTCTCGCTAGTATGAATTACCCTATAAATCTTGTTTCTCAGTGGTCAGGTAATGATCCATGTGAAGGGCCATGGTTGGGGTTGACTTGCAATCCTAATTCGAAGGTTTCTATTATTAATTTGCCTAGACATAATCTTAGTGGTACTCTTAGTCCTTCTATTGCAAATTTAGATTCACTGATGGAAATTAGGCTTGGAAGGAACAGAATAAATGGTTCCATTCCTAAGAATTTCACAGAATTGAAATCTTTGAGGGTCTTGGATTTAAGTGATAACAATGTAGGACCTCCATTGCCTGAATTTCATGACAGCGTGAAGCTTGTGATTGAGGGAAATCCTCTTTTGGTCGGTACTAGCAACCATAGTAATGCGCCCAAGAGTGCACCTTTCCCTGTTAGTAGCCCACCCCCCAAGAGTGCACAATCTCCATCAGCCGAAACCACACCTGATAACACTCCACCATCCCCAGCTACACACTCAAGCTTCAACTCATCTAGTTCTTCTATCTATGTACATTCACAACCTCAAAGTTCCAATAGATTGAAGCTGCTAATTGTGGCTGGAATAGCAGCCATTGTGATTCTGGTTGTAATGGTGATTTTTGTGTCTATATATTGCTATAAGAAGAAGAAGGGTTTGGAGGCTTCTACTTCCATTGTGGTTCACCCTAGAGACCCATCTGACCCTGAAAATTTGGTTAAGATTGCAGTTTCAAGTAGCACCATGGGAAGTTTATCCACCCAAACTGCAACTAGTTCTGGAAGTACTAACAGTGGTGTAACTGAGAACTCACATGTGATTGAATCTGGGAATCTGGTCATTTCTGTTCAAGTTCTCCGCAAGTTGACCAAGAATTTTGCGCAAGAAAATGAGGTTGGTCGTGGTGGATTTGGAACTGTTTATAAGGGTGAATTGGAAGATGGAACAAAAATAGCAGTCAAGAGAATGGAGGCCGGGGTGATGACCAGTAAAGCTGTTGACGAATTTCAGGCTGAAATAGGTGTTCTTTCTAAGGTTCGCCACCGTCATTTGGTATCTCTTCTGGGTTATTCAATTGAAGGCAGTGAGAGGCTTCTAGTCTATGAGTACCTGCCTCATGGTGCTCTAAGCAGACATCTATTCCATTGGAAGGACCTGAAATTGGAGCCTTTGTCATGGATGAGGAGGCTTACCATTGCGCTGGATGTTGCTAGAGGAATGGAGTATCTTCATAATCTTGCCCGCCAGACATTCATACACCGAGATCTCAAATCTTCTAACATTCTCTTGGACGATGACTTCCGGGCAAAAGTTTCAGATTTTGGCTTGGTGAAACTTGCTCCAGATGGCGAGAAGTCTGTGGCGACTAGGCTTGCTGGGACATTTGGTTACCTTGCACCTGAATACGCAGGTAAGATCTCTTCCTCCAAAGCCCTTGTTTATGTTCCAAATAATGGATTGTTTTCCTTTTGGTTATAATCTTGCCTTGTGAATTTCCCAAATTTTTCTTTGGTTGTGACAAAAATGGCATGTGACAGGTTGTGGCTTGGCTAGTCCTGTTTTGTTGTTTAGATAAATTGGTTCTTAGAATTTTAGATGACTCTGATTGTTCCTATTTTCTTTGAATTCATTTCACAATCTTAATCTGTTCAACCTGTATAGCCTACTGAATCAGATTAATTGGTTTCAGTGATGGGGAAGATTACAACAAAGGTAGATGTGTTCAGCTACGGAGTTGTGTTGATGGAACTTTTGACAGGGTTGACAGCACTTGATGAGGAACGCTCAGAGGAAAGCCGATACTTGGCAGAGTGGTTCTTGCGAATGAAATCAAGCAAAGAGAAACTTATGGCTGCCATTGATCCAGCTCTGGAAGCAAATGATGAAACCTTCGAGAGCATTGCCATCATGGCCGAACTGGCTGGACATTGCACTGCAAGGGAGCCATACCATCGGCCTGACATGGGCCATGCAGTCAATGTACTTGCCCCACTGGTTGAGAAGTGGAAACCAACTGTTGATGAATCAGATTGTTACTCTGGAATTGATTACAGTCTTCCACTTCCCCAGATGTTGAAGGTTTGGCAGGAAGCTGAAACCCAAGAAATCAGCTATAACAGTCTGGAGGACAGCAAAGGAAGCATACCAGCAAGGCCTGCTGGGTTTGCTGACTCCTTCACTTCTTCGGATGGCCGATGATCAAAGGTAAGTCTAGAATGGCGAATGAAGCAGGCATTCGACAAACTATTTGCTTACCTTATTCATGTCAATAGATTTGTTTTATGCTTTGCGGTTGTTCTGTCAAGTGTTTCATATAGGTTATTAAATTCAACAGGAGATGTCAATTTCACATTTTGTGTAGTGTACTATTCTTTATGTGGTCTGTTCTTCATTGCCCTATAAGAATGAATGTCATTTATAATTGCTTTCATTGACTTCATATTATTGATTCTCTGGTTTGATTGTTTCCAAAACCAAATCTTTTCTTCATTTATAATTGCTTCCAAGAGATGACTAAACCGATGGGTGGCTTCTTGACTAACTCTTTGCTCCTCCTGTGAATGTGATTACTAAATAGTAGCATCTAGCAAGGTTTGAGATTTGCTGGAGCTCCATGATGTCATTATGAATCCAAGTGATCTTGCAGGTCACCCATTCCATCTAATGCGACTATTAAAGGTGTCTTGAAGCCTTTAGGTAAAGGTGAATGATGCACCATTGAGGAGAAAAGAAATTTTCCAATTCCAATGTTTGGCTCATCCTTTTGGATGCTAAGATGTCTAAGGGCTTATTTGAGACCATGTAGTAAAATACTCACTAAGTTGTTATCTGATACCTTCTCGAAAAAGGCTCATCAAACATTCAAATCATTAGGTAAATTTGGTCTTTAAGCTTTGGTACCTCGAGTTGACTAGCTTGTCAAATACAGTTTCAAGCCATCACGTGATAGAATTGAATTAATGGTATCTACTCAATGTGAGTTATCATTTGCATGTCAAGAGTTATGTGAGTTTTCTGCTACTCGTCGAGACTTGGCTCATGACATGCGTTTTTATTTGTATATCACATGTTGGAACCTTGACAGGATGCAACATGTCTATGGCATGCACGCCAAGAAAGATTTTGGGTCCTCCTTTTGGAAACACCCTATTATTGTTTTTTTGGTGAAGATAAGAGGTACTCTTACAAGAAGCTTGTGCCGTCGTTATCAGTTTACCAAATGGAAGGGGACTTGAGCCCTTAATGGTGCAACGGGGGAAATTTTGCACATTTGTTGGATTCAGGTGTCGTTGATATTGCTACAACATTCAGTAGCATTATCCAACAGTGCATTCATATCAGGTGTCACTGGTCAAACCTAAATTATTGTGCTTGACATAAGCAAGGCAACGTCTTCCCTTACACTATCAACCATATTTTGAAAAATGAACTCCCCAGCCTTGACAGCAACTCACCCCCAACCCTTTCTTCCACACAAAAGCCCTTTTACCTCTCCTAATCAAACTTGTCTCCCAACAAAAACACAACAAAGCTCCCAACAAACCAACAAGAATAACACAGACCCCACAGTCCAATGGACCTCCTCCATATCGCGCCACTGCCGGAACGGCCACTTACACCAAGCTGTTTCGGAATTCTCTCGCATGAAACTATCTGGGGTCAACCCCAATCACATCACTTTCGTCACCCTTATTTCAAATTGCGCTGATTTTCCATCAGAATCTTCGTCTTTTGGTTCTATGATACATGGACTTGTTTGCAAACTGGGCTTGGATAAAAATAATGTGAAAGTCGGAACGGCACTTGTGGAAATGTATGCGAAATTCGGTAGAATGGATTTGGCTAAGGCGGTTTTCGATGCAGTGAAGATGAAGAATTCTTTTTCTTGGAATACGATGATAGATGGTTATATGAGGAATGGAGATATGCACTCTGCAGTTAAAGTGTTTGATGAAAGTCCCGTGAGAGACATAGTATCATGGACTGCGATGGTTAATGGGTTTGTTAAGGGAGGTTATGTTGAGGAAGCATTAGAATGCTTTCGAGAAATGCAGATATCTGGGGTGGAGCTGGATTATGTAGCCATTATCGCTGTACTTACCGCCTGTGCTGACATTGGCACGCTTGGTTTAGGCTTGTGGGTGCATCGTTTTGTTCTAAAGCAAGACTTTAAGGACAATATCAGGGTGAATAATTCGTTGATTGATGTGTATTCTAGATGTGGGTGTATTGAATTTGCTCGTCAAGTTTTTCAGGGGATGCAGAAGCGAACGTTGGTGTCTTGGAACTCCATCATTGTGGGATTAGCTGTTAACGGATTTGCAGAGGAAGCTTTAGAGTATTTCAATTTGATGCAGAAAGAAGGATTCAATCCTGATGGAGTCAGTTTCACTGGAGCACTAACTGCGTGTAGCCATGCTGGTTTAATTGATAAAGGACTCCAGTATTTTGATGTTATGCATAAAGCCTATAGAATCTCTCCCCGGATTGAGCATTACGGATGCTTGGTAGATCTTTACAGTCGAGCAGGGAGACTGGAGGATGCATTGAAAGTCATAGAAAACATGCCCATGAAGCCAAACGGAGTTGTTTTGAGCTCATTGCTGGCTGCATGTAGCAGTCTAGGAGATATTACCTTAGCTGAGAGGTCGATCAAGTACCTCGTTGACTTGGACCCCGGTGTTGATTCCAATTATGTGCTCCTTGCTAATATGTATGCGGCAATTGGGAGATGGGATGGTGCAAGCAAGATTAGGAGGACAATGAAAAGTCTTGGTATACAGAAGAAGCCAGGGATTAGTTCAGTTGAGATTGGGAGTAGCTTCTATGAATTTGTGGCTGGTGATAAGTCCCATGTAGAAACAGAACATATTTATGCGATGCTGGATCTTCTTTCTTTCGATTTAAGATTGCTTGGCTATGTTCCAGAAACTGTGACTAGTGACCTATATGAAAATGATTAAACTTGGTAGAGATTGAGGTTAGACTTCAGCTTCAGCCTTTGAAGGATTTGTACTCGTTAGTCATATTTCAGTAGAATTTTATCTCATCAAAGATTGTGGATTATATTAAAACAAATTAAATTTCCCAAAAATGCCAATATTTGTAAGGGGTGTATACAGTTTGGTTTAATGTGATTTAAAAATTTTTTCAAATCAAACTAAAAAAACAATTTAAAAAAATTTTAAATCAAATTAAACCAATTATTTTAAATTAAACTAAACTAAAAAAATATAGTTTGTTTCGGTTTAAATTACGGTTTGAATCTATTAAAAATTATTCGCTTTCAAATATTTCATATTTTATATAAGATATAAAATAAACATATAAAATAAATATGAAATATGTATATAATAAACATAAAAAAATAATATAATATATATAAAAAATAAATGATATATCTAATTATTTATTAAAATTTTTTGTTAGATACGATTTTTTATATATATGCACTTAAAAAATACGTTTACAATTTAATTCAATTTGAAAATTAGTTAAATTGTAATTCAAACAATAAATTATTTTCTTAAAATTCATGAACTTAAATTAAACTAAATCATAATTTTTAAATAATTTACTCTAATTTTATAATTTGAATCAAATTATTTACATCCCAAATATTTGCTCCCAAAAAGACACTTTTTACATTTAAATTATGAAAATGTCAACGAATTTGCCAAAAACAAATAAAGAAGGAATATCATCACACCTACATAGCCAATTGTGTCCTCGTAACATTGGTCAGCGTTGAAACTAGAGCTCTAATGTCTCTATGTCCAACCGCCTCGAATTTTTTGTTCCACTCTCTGAGCAACCTCCACTTTCCCATGAATTCTAGAAGCCCCCAACAACGACCGCCACAAGGCCTCATCCGCCGCAACATCCATCCCCATTATTAACTTCTCAGCTTCCTCCACTAGCCCCGCCCTCCCCAACATATCCACCATACAAGTGTAATGCTCTAACATTGCCCTCACCCCAAACCTTCCCTCCTCAATCATCTTCCAATACTCCTTCCCCTTCTCCACTTTCCCTCCATGGCTACACACCGTCAGCACCGTCACAAACGTCACTCCATCCGGCACCATTCCTTCACTTATCATTCTTTCAAATAACTCAAACACTTTTTCAAATTTCCCATGCATCCCAAACCCCGCCATCATCGCCGACCACGATATCTCATTTCTCTCAGGACTTTGATCGAATACCTTATATGCACTGCCTACATCACCGCACTTTGAGTACATGTTTATCAATGCATTTGAATTTGCTAAATTCATGAGATACCCATTGACGATAACAACTCCATGGACTTGTTTACCAAGTTTTAAAGCTAATAATCCGGCGCAGGATTTGAGGACGGAAGGGAAGGTGAAAGCGTCGAATGGTTTTCGAGCGAGGACCATTTGGCGAAAAAAGGAGAGGGAAAGAGAGAATTGTTGGAGAGAAGCGTAGGCGCGGATGAGAGAGTTGAAGAGGAAAGTGGGCTGATGGTTAGTGAGAGAGAAGAGGAGATTGGCTTCTTGCATTTGGTGGCAGGAAGCGTAGGAGGAGACAAGTTTGTTGCGAATGAACCTATGGGAGCAAATGCCATTGGTGATGATTTGAGCGTGGATTTGTTTGAGTTTGTCAAGTTGCTTTGTGGAGTAGATGCGGTCTAAGAGGCGGGCAAATAATGGTACGAGGTTATGTGGGGTGGACATTACCACAATATTTTCCCACCAATCAATCAATGAATTTACATACTTATAATTCTGTAAACTTAGGTGTTAACACTTTTTGAACGCACGAGATATTATTATATAACTTAATAATTTTAATAAAAGATAACACCTAAGTATAAAATAATGTTTAATTAAATAATATTATATATATATATATTTAATTATGTAGTAAAAAAATTATATACATAAAATTATTTATAACAAAAAATCCCATTATGATTTAAAAAGAAAAAGATCAAAAGACTTATTTTTATCCAAGTTTTAATTTATTATCAAAACGATATTTATTAACTTTTAAAAATCTAAATACACATATATCATTCAACTATGTTAAAATTTTCTTTTAATTATAAGGGTTAAAATGTCATTTATGATGTAATATTAAAAAAATAAAATTTTATCTCATTTTCTTACTTTGATTTTGAAAATAAATAATTTTTTCATATCTTAGTTTTAAAATTTTACTTTATTTTTATAACTTATAAAAAATGTTAACAAAGATGAGTAAGAGATGGATATTTAGATTGTCGAAAGTTAGTAGATATCACTTTAGTAATAGATTAAACCTCAGGTGAGAATAAATCTTTTGACATTTAAAAAATAATAAACTATATTATAATTTTTTGTATATAAATAAGTATTTAGATTATTGAAAATTAGTGAATATCACTTTAATAATGGATTAAACCTTAGGTGAGAATAAAACTTTTGATATTTAAAAAATAATAAAACTATATATACACATTTTTAATATACAAATAGATACATAGAAAATAGATCATGGGATGATTTAGAATAAAGTATACAAATACATCATATGTATACTCATTATACAGTATTTATTGGATAGATAACTCCGGATAAATCAAGATTTTAGAAATATAACAAAAACTCGAACCTCAAACTTCTCCTTAAAAATTTTAATACTTTATCAGTTTTATTTACCCATTATATATATTTATATATTCAAAAAGTATTTCCACTTTTTATAATAAATCCCTCTCACAATTACCACAATTGTTCACTGTGTTTCTTCCATCCTCTCTCACCCCCTTCCTTCCTTTTTCTTTGTATATTAATGGTAATATTCGACAAACGGGATTGAAAATTGTTCCATGTTTCTACCCATTCGTTTCCGGCAAGTTGATGGTACCAGTGATTCATGGCAGTTTCTTCTTCCCAATTCTGCTGCTTCTTTTCTATGGGAAGATCTTGGTAGACGACATTTACTGGAACTTGTAGTTGATGGAACTGATATATCAAAATATTCCCTTATTTTTAATAACATTCCACATTATTTATAACAAACAAACAAATTTTCCAATCTAATTAAAAACATTGACATTTTAAACAAGGAAAACTTCAACAAGACATTATCATAGTAATGGTACAGCAACCAGGAAAACAAAGATATAAGTTTACAAGTAAAGAAACGTTCATCAATACATTATAATCAAAGGATAACGTTGTCAAAACTAACTGCATTTATTCTTCGAACTTGGAATACCAGAATCTAACCCCCGATCCTTCCTCGTTTTAGTCACAAACAAATCTTTGGACTTGATCTTACCCGGAATACAGCCGCTGATCGTCACAAATGGAAATTGTGCCACTGCTTCTTTCCTCCCCAGTGAAACAATTGCGATTGCAGATCCAGGCTGATATGTTGCCAGTTTGCTTTCTTTTTGTCCATCCATCAATAGATTAATGTTCTTAGCAGTCACTAAAGCGTGCTTTTGAGCCAAATACCCTTGTTTAGCCTCCTGCAATAAGGTTCACGAGAATGATTACAGATAAGATTTTCTATAATCAACGCGCTGTTTCACTTCTAAAATTGTTCAATATGTCCTCTCCTACATTAGTGTCAGATTTGAGGAAAATAATACAACTATCCTACTGCCTTAAAACAAAAGGTATTGATTTGTGCCCATATGAGTTAGATTTGAGGAAAATAATACAACTAATAAACTTTAGCTCAGCTCAAAATAACACAGGTTAGGACTTACGGGAATATCGGTAATATCTCCGATTGCGAATATGTTCTTGTGCCCCTTGACTAGTAAATTTTCATCAACCATCAACCTTCCACGATTATCCAATTTATCCTTCAATATAGACTCCCTAAGCCATGCTGAGCCTAGTGGTATTCCTATGCACAGGAAATGGCAATCTGCTTGAATAGTTTCTCCTGCTGATGTTGCATATGTGCCTTCATCTGAAACATTGCGCAGATCGACCGATTGTCCCAATTTTACTTCCACTCTATGTGCCTTCAGCCAATTTAGTGCCTTATCAGCAGCTTTTGGTCCAATAAACTCCAGCAACCTTGAACCCTTATGCACTAGAGTAAGCTTTTTATCCGGGAAATCAACAGCTATTTCTCCAGCAAGCTCCACACCAGAGGGACCTCCTCCAACAATCAAAATTGACTTGGCAGATTTAATCTTTTGATTCTCTGCCATCGCAAAGAAATCAGAGTTAACTTTAGCAGAAGGAATATTATAGTAGTATATGGCACAACAAATTCTCACAGAACAAAATTATAAGTTCTTTCGAACATTTTTTATTGAAAAGAAAACCATAGTTTTGACTTGCCTAAAGCTGAATTCTAACACAATGGCAATACCTTTTTGGTAGTGATTAAGTCTCTCAGTCCTTGTTTGGGGGACAGGCTCCACATGGCCAGTGGCAACGACAAGATAATCGTAGGGAACAACATGATCATCAGCAGTGACAACTTCATTTTCAGTGACATTGGTTGCAGAAGATGTGAGAATACGTCCATTGACAAGGTAATCTCTATGGTTAATGACTGTTCTCTCTCCAAATGATGGCTCCACCGTTGTCCTCAAATTTGCCCATGTTATCTCAAAATACTCTTTCCTGTTTCAAATTTAATTTTACTTTTAGAGTTGAAGATCATAGCAACACAATATAAAAATGATCGATAATAGCATTCTCCTTAATAATATATTATATAATTATATTATATTGAAAACACTTACACATATACATTATAATATATAATGTTATAAAAAAAGTTTGACATCGATGTCAACCCTTTTTTATACCAATTTCCTTTTTAGTTTATATAAGGGTGGGCTCACCCTAAATCTTTGCTAAATTTTATTGCAGAAGCATGAGAGAATATTGTAGAAGAATCTTGTAGAGAATACATTGACTTGCAATGATTGATATAAAAAAAAGAAAATTGATATAAAAAAAAGGTTGGCGTGTTAGCAAGGATTTAGGGTGAGCCCACCCTTATATAAACTAAAAAGAAATTGGTATAAAAAATGGTTGACGTCGACGTCAACCCTTTTTTTATACCATCATATATTATAATATACATGTGTAAGTGTTTTCAATTCCTATAGGTACAAGTGTTTTCAATATAGTATAATTATATAATATATTATTATATTATATTATATATTATATTATATTATTATATAATATTATATATTATAATATATAATAGTATAAAATAAGGGTTGGCGTTGGCGTTAACGTTGACGCCAACCCTTATAACCTAGTTAACTTTTATGTTAATGATTTTTTTTTTCAGTTAAATGTCAAGTTTTTTTTTTTCAGTTAAAACTTTAAACATCAATTTTTTATTTTTTATTTTCAGTTAAATCATATTAAATGATCTTCTTCGATCGTCATTTTTCTAGAGTATAAAGTGGATGTGGTTGAGTTATTGTAGGTTGCTCTTTTTTTTTTAATCCTTATTTTGAAAAATTCTTAATTTGAAGAATTTATTTTTTTTCTTCTTGCTTTTGTTTTTGAATATGAGAAAGAAGAGAGAGGATCTCTCTGCATGATTCCTTTATCACTTGAAAGATAAGGAAGAAGAGAGAAAAAGTTATAGAGAAAAAGAGAAAGAATCTCTATATAAAATATTAAAGAGGGATATTTTGGAGAAGTTGATTACTGTTGTGGTATATTTGTTTAAGTTTTAGAATTAGTGATATTTATGTATACACGGATTAAAATAAGGGTAAAAATTTCAATTTCCCTTACTTCTTTAGCTAACTACTGGATTTACCAAACACACTTCAGTTCAATGTGAAAAAGGAAGCATAAAGAGATTATAAGATAATCCTGGTACTACACTTAATGGTGAAAAACAAATGACTTGTAGTTGATAGAAGAATAGAATCGATCATGGCAGAAGTTAATAAATCAAAGCAGACTCTTACCTCACTGTTGGATATTTGGGTGTGGTACTATAGTTGGATCATGAACATAACTGATTGCACAAACATAAATGACCTAGTAGCCATAATAACTATTGCAAGAACTGAGAATCTATAGTACTATATAGTACACACTCTCTCTCTCTAACTGTATGCAGTCTGTCCTCTACCATTGGCAGACCTAGACATGGTAGGGAAACTGGGCCGGCTGCAGGCCATACCCCTTATTTTGGCATGGCCCACAACTGTTCAGAAATTAAAAATTTTTGAAGTTTTTGAAAAAAAAAGAGGGCAGTACTACCCATTGGTTTTTTTAATTTATTATTATTTTTATTTCCTATAAATACTGTATCCTTAATTCACAATCTCACATGACAATCCACTCAACTCTCTCATCTCAATCTTTTATATCAATTCTCAAGTTTCAACTCTCTCAATCAAATTTCGACTTTCCAAGTTAATTTGTTTTTCATATTTTTCAATATTTTATCAATTATTACCTTTATTTCATTCATATCAAAAGAGATCCGAGACTAAATGAGTTTAATCATTTTAATTATTTTAAAACAGTATTAGATACAAATTCAAAGAACTCATCATATTCTAAACAAAAAAGGTGATCAAACAATTAATACGAATTCATTATTATAAACTCAAATATAAAAAAAAATACTAAGTGTAAACACTGTAAAAAAAGACACTATAGAAACAAGTAAAAATAAAATCAGACATTTTATTCTCATATATCATTTATAAAGATGTCTTAGTTTGAAAAATTAAAATAAAATAACAAACAAAATAAAAGAGGAAAGTGATCAATCACACTTCCCTCTTTTACTTTATCTATCATTTCACCTAGATATTTTGATTTCTCTCTTACTTAGTTTTACAAGATCTCTGTTACAGTGTTTATACTTTATACTTTATACTTTTCTTCTCATTTAAGCCTACAAAAGTGAATATTTGACCACCTTTTTTATTTACAATACGATGAATTTGATAGAGAATGAGATGTTGAAGATGACTAAATTAGTATGATAGATTGATATCGACACTTGCAAATTTTATGATTTAGTTTTTTTTTTTTTTTTATAATCAATTTCCAGCAAAACAAAATCAGTATCTACTTGTTTTACTATAAAATATTTGCATGTTTTACCCCTGTAAAGCACTTAATCTGCTTACATGGTAGAAAGTTATCCTAAAAAGTGGAATCATTTCATTAATAGACAGATATCTTGTTAACCTCTCAATTAATCAGTAATACTTTTCTTTTAATCTTATAATTGAAATTTCAAATAATTTCATGAAACTAACTCAATCAGCTAACATTTCAAATCCCAAAGAAACAACGGAAATTGAATTGATTTTTCCAGTTTAAGAAATGGGTACCATTTCATCATTCAAAGAACTTAAAAGACGGGATTCACTCATAAACAGAACAATGAGAAACTAAAAAGCATCAAAAAGAGGGAAAAAAAAAAAAACTCACGGGTCAATGAGGGTAACATCAGCAGAGTATTGAAGAGTCTTAGCAACAAGGGAACCAGCCATGCCTCCACCAAGAACCACCACTCTCTTTTTACTTTCTCCGCAATTCGCCATGTCTTCTCACCAACTCAACTTCTCAAACTATCAAGGAAAAACCCACGATATTATTGCGATGTAGATTTTAGTGCAAAAGACCCACCCAAGATTTATAGCTGGAATAGCTAGCGTTGAAGGTCAAGAAACGAATATGAAAACAATATATATATATATATATATACAAAAAAATTTGACACGCTCCGCCATGTTATTTGGCTGTCTGTCAAATATTCGGTTTTCGCCCATTCTTTACATGATTGCTGTTTTAAATGTCGTAAGATGATTCCAGTGCCATAGCCTTTGATTAAATAAAACAAAATCACTATTCAACTGGGCCTTCTCTTCTTTTAATCTGCCGCGTACGCTTCAGTGTGAATTATGTCTTTCTCCTTTTAAATCCTTGGCTTCCTACTTTCTAGAAGAGTTACGCAGACCCCGCGAGGTAAGGTTAAATGACCAATATCTTCTTAAGGTTTTTAAAATTACAAATTCCCCTTCTGTTAATTACTTGTTAAATAAGAAGTTACGCAATACCATACGTATTTATTTTGAATATATAAATAGATATATATTTATATATGTCATTATATAATTGAATATTATTTTATCTTTAATTCAAAATTATTCAATCATATAATAACATATATCACGAATGTATTTATTTATATATTCGAACGGGGAATGTATAGTTTTATTATAAGAAGTTAATATATATTTACTACCTTGTCCTCTTATTATTTATTTGTGCTATTTTAAATAGGCTAGAAGACTATTTTCCACCCAAGGCTTGATTATATAATAAATCTATTTTCATTAGTGAATTTCATTGAATGAACAGATAAAACGAGCATTTTAAATAGATTTTTCTATTTTCTCTTATTTTTTTATTTTTCCTTTTTCCTCCTTAATCTTTTTATTTCTTTTCCCCTCATATTTTTTCTATTTTCCCTTTTAAAAAGTTGGTGGGTAAACAATAATTTTTTAAAATATTAGAATTGTTTAAAAAATTTAAGGGGTTTTCAAAACTGAAAAAGAAATTGGGATATTTTTAAAATTTTAATATATGTCTTGATAATTTAAAAAATAACAATCCCACTTCTAAAGAATTTACCAAAATATAAAATGTTAAATTTAGTTAAAATTTGATATTTTTTAAGAGTCTTAATAATAAATTATAAAACTAGTAAAAATATATTGATGATTTTATATTAATATTAAATATTAATGATAATTTTATAATTTTAATAAAATAGATAAACAATCATTTAAAAAAATAACAAATTTAATATAGGGGTGCGAATTTAATTTTTTTAAATTTTAAGGATGAGCAATACTTTTATCAAACCTTGGGTGGGAAACAGTTATTTGTCATTTTTAAATGCTTCAAAAGAAGCCTTCGTTGGTAATTACAATTAGGGTAAAAATATTATTAACTCTTTCTAGAAGCACAAAGGGTAATATAGTAATTTTTCATTCCACTAGGGTCTCACCAGCTAAAACTTATCTGTAGCATTTTCAAAAGATAGCATAAAAAATTCATTGCTATGATGTCTTCCATCGGATTCGACAACATTGCGGTTGGGTCGAGAATTGTTTATATAAAGAAAGATTACTTAAATTCAAGTTGGATTAATTTAATATAAGATTGCGAATCTTTTGATTTGAAGTCACGTAAGCTTTTCCAAAACCATTAATTCGTTCATACATATCTAAAAGCGGTTTCACATTTTTGCCCCTGACCTTGACGTTTTAGGATACTAGGTTATCATTGATGGAAAATTATTAATTTTTATCATTATTGTCTCTTTATTGTCTAATTAAGTTATGGCTTTCTATTGGCCCCATGCGGTTGGTCTGGTGAAGGATTGCCACCTGGTAGATCGATCCGACAAAAACCTACGGCTCGGGGTATGACTCAAAGACTCTAGGGTTGTGTCTCTATAAATTTTTAATAGGTTGATATGTGTATTTTTGCATATCAACTTAATAAATTATAAATTTTTTTGTTATTTTTAATTGGCCAAAGGACTTATTCTTGATCAGGGTTTAATCCATTTATGAACATATACTTATAAAATTTTAAAAATTTAAATACTCACTCATTATATAATTTTTGTTAGAGTTGATTATTAGTTGTAAAGGCAAAAATATCATTTTATCGGTACTATTAAAAAAATATAATTTTATTTCATTTTTTCTTCCCAAGTTTTAAAAACTTATAATTTTACTATAGTTTCAATTTTTCTAGTTTTGAAAAATGATTTTCCCCCCTCATCCTTAGGGTTTATTTTCCTCATTTTCGACCACCATCTTATCTTTGGCAACTCTCTCTTCCCACCCTAAACCTTTGGCAATGCTCCCTCTTCCTCTGACAAATCAATGCATCTTTGACAACGTGTCTTTCTCTTCCACTATCACAGTTGTATTTTTGAAAACGTGTTTTATCTTTGGTTGATCTTCAACACATATACAATCTTTCTCTATGAATCAACGTGTCTTTGTCTCTTCAGATTCGTCGTGTCAAAGCCTTCTTCAAAGAGATTCGACAATGAAATCTATCTCTGAAGACAGAGATGCGTTGATTTAGACAATGAAGCCCACAAAGCCAGATTTGTCAGATTGGGCCAAATTATCGGAGAGAAGAACATGGTGGGAAGGCTGACAGCTAGAGAAGAAGATAGTGAAAAGGCCAGCTGATGGCAGGAAAGGATTCTTGTTGCCGAAGTTTGAAGAAAAATCCCCAGAGAAAAAGGTAAATTTTTCAAATTTTTGAGTGAGAAAAAATTGTTAATTTTTCAAACTAAATAGGGAAAATAATAAAAACTTTTAGGATTTAAAAGTTTAGTGATAAAATAACGATTTCACCTTTTATAACTAAGAGTTTTGATTAAATTTAATAACCTATAAAAGAACGTTTAGATTTTTAAAATCTCATAGGATATATATTTGACTCCTCTGTTAAGGATTAAAACCAAATAACTGAAACCTAATTTCAGGTAAGAGAAAGATTTTGATGAAGTCCCCGAGTAGCTAATTGAGTACAATTAAAGATTAAACCTCCATGCATACAATCTTTAATCTTTGAAAATCTAGTAAAATATTGATGTCTAAAAACTTTAACCTAAATAATGAATAAAATTAGCACTAAGTAAAGCGTAAAAAGAAATCAAGGCTTAGGCATGCCATTTTTAACTTAAATTCCTGAATTAAATTTTCATTTCTTTGTTTGTATTAGCCCAAAAATTCAAATAAATCTATAAAGGTTTAGGGTTTAGAAGAAGGCAAAAGAACTTATTCATATCCAAAGATTACTCTTTTTTCAAATTTTCGTCCATTATCTTTTAAAAATCTAAATATCTACTCATTAGCTATTAAAATTAACCAAATATATTAGTTTTAAAATTTCATTTCATTTTCTTTCAAAACTCAAGAAACTAACCATTTATTTCATAGGTTAAATTTTAAAAAATAATATTTCTTTTCATAAGGTTTATTTTTTAATCTCTGACGGTTTTCCCTCTCCACACTTTCTCTCTCTTCAATGGTCTCTCTCTCCATCTCTTCCTCCGATTGTTCATCCAAATCGAGAAGACAAATATGAAACTTTTCATCTTCCTAATAGAAGATAGGGAAGACACTATAAATTATAAATTGATATTAATTTTTTTCTTTTTTAGAGAAATTTTCACTTTTAAATCATAAAACTACAACATCTCACGTTCTATCCAAATTTTCTGTCAATTTTAATTGTAAAGGGATATTAAATATTTATTAAAAAAATCTTTCTTCTTCCATTCTCTTCTTTCTTTTCCCATTTTTATTCTCTACCTTCTCTTTTTTCTTCAAAATCTTGCTAAGTTGACATAAAAACAACTCAACCACAATAAACAAGAACATTTTGTGAAAAGGAACAGGCAATTCTTCTGATATCCGAAATTCTTTAGACTGCAAATTTTCCGTAAATTATTCATTTACTATATTGATCGAGGAGCCCAGTATATCTTAATGAAAAAAAAAGGAAGTATTCAAAGAAAGGCATGTACAAGATTTTCCATGGAATTATGAAGTCTCATAAGAGTTGACTAATCTAAACTTTGAGCTCCACACCTTATGCCCAATTGGAATTCAATAAGTTCATATGAATTGTTTGGACAATGTCATTGTCTAGACGAAGAGATCTCCACTCCGAGAGACATCAAGCCATTGCTTTCTTTCTCTATCCATCAATAATGCCAAGAAATTATGTTTAATGGAAAAATCGTAGAAAGGTGGCCATAGAGAAATCGCATTTGATGGAGAAGAATCGTGTCACCATTTTGCCATAGAAGGATTTTGAGTTAACAACAACTTGATCTTGGGCAAAGAGATAGTTAGAGGTCTCCGAAAAAAGGGCAGTAGAGGGATGAGATTTTGGGGATGAAATAAAAGTTTCAAACAATTTTGAAAGTGATCACAAAGAAAACTAAGAAAATTATAAAACTCTATAGTTGAAGAAAAATATCATTTTTTAAAATTAAAATACATGAGATAAGAAAAAAATTATTAGTTTTTAAAAAAGAAATAAAATTTCAGTATTTTAATAATATTATTAAAATGATATTTTTATTTTATTTTCTAAAAATTAATAAATTTTCAAACTTTTGAAAGTTAGGAGGAATGGATTTGAAATTAAACTATACCTTATAGTAATGTAAAAAGAAGAGAGAATATTTGTTTGGTACTGATGTTTGCACATGCGTCACCAAGCAGCATTATTTAATGCATTAAATCTTAGATTATAAATCTACTTCAAACCATGAAAACTTTAGTTTACGATACGGGCATTTTGGAAATTTCAAGCTGCTGAAAAGTCAGATCAACGGTTCTCTCATTTTAACTTTAATTTATAATAAATATTTGAATAGTAGTAATGTAATGATGTATGTATTTTACCTTTGGAAAATCTTTGAAAGGCTTTACACATTTATAGTGCAATACTTCTTTTGGAGGGTGTAATCTCATCTTGTCAAACCAATAAATCAAACCAATAAATCAAACCAGTTGTTGATGTCCTCCGTCATTCTCCGTTTTCACATTTAGGTACTCATAGATGGCAATGGGTGCATTGTCAAATGGTAAAGGCAATGGTAACAAATGGGCTTTATAGCCAAAATCTTGTAAAAGATGTTTAAGAATATTTTATTATTAAAATTAAAAAATTATTGAGTATAAATTATTATTATATTTAATAAAATTTGATAAAAATATATAGATATAAATAATTATTATATTTGATTAGAGATAATAAAAAAATATTATTTTATTATTTTATTTAAACATCTTTATATATAGTTATTTTAAAATATTTTTTATGTTATTATTATATTAATTGAAAATAAAATTATTTTTACCCTAAAAAATTAATAAATAAGAATATAATTATAATTAAATCAAAATTATCTTAATAATTTATATTATCTATCACATCATTATTAGTAATAGAAGATTATCGAAATCTTTTATTACTTATAAACCGAACAAAATGATAAAAGTAATAAAAGTTAGATTACTAGAATAATTTTTATTTTTTCTCGGTTAATCTATCTCTTACAATGACAATGTTGAAATTCAAGTGGGACCGCATCGGTCCCCTAGTGTTACGGGTGAAGGCAGCATGTCAAGGAACAAAGTTCTAGTTTATGTAAGTAATTTTAACTTTAATATAAGAGTATAAAAATAACTTAACTTATTACATTAATACAAAATCTTTAAAAATTAATTATAAATATAAATAGAACTTCCTTCTTTTCAATGTTTTAATCTAAAATTTAAGGAAATTTATTAATGAAAAGTGGGAAAATATAATTTTTTTTTAATTTAAAGTGGGAACCTGTTATTCAGCCTTTGAAAAAAGGAGAGAAATAGTGTCTCCCTATTTTATTTATCTAATAATATGTGCAATTGGTAAGAGCACTGTTTTCCACTAGAAAGTGGTTGAATTGTTCCAAGTCCAATGATATTCAGCTTGCGAAAATTATTTACCTGATGTGCCAGATAGCTACCCGCATTATCTCCGGCAATGAGTCAAAGTTTTATTTGATAATAACATAACAAAGGGAGTGAGAGAGACCTCTAGATAAAAAGGAATTGAGTTGAAGTTGATTCGATTTCAAATAAAAAAATGGTTAAAGACAGAAAAAGAAGTAAACAACATTAAGAATAAGAGTCTGGGATTGAGAGATATGTCAGTGATATGAAAGTTTTTAAATGAGCTATCAAGATTAACACTCGAAAGAGAGATTGAATTTAACAATGAACTAACATTAGGTTCAATATCGATTTTGAAAATATGCTTTTCTGAAAATCGACCATTTTCTCATGAAAATAAGTGTGTACATAACTGGCTATTTTTCAACCCAAATTGGTACCATCCATCATTTGTTGAAATGAAAGACCCCGCCAATGGCAAATCAATTAGGTCAACTTACCTTGAGTCCACCAATTTGTGTAACATATGTCTCTTATATATGTGTTTTTTTGTTCTAATTAGATAAATCTATATTAATTGTACGTTACCTGTTTACATGTTTTAATTGAAATTTTTATGTTTTATTTTGTCTTCGTATTAGATAACCTTGCCGAAATTTTTATCAAACACAAGTTGGCTACTATCAAAAGCTATTTCTTTTAAATTTTGAAGCCCCAAATTTAAATTAAAAGATATTTAACCGAATGATAACAAAATTGTTAATATTAATATATATTTTACTATATTTGTAAATATTTTTAAACATATATCTTAAAATTAGTATTATGTTTAAATTTATGAATATTTACACGTTTTTCACGTGTCTGTTTCTCATACTTCAAAGAAAAGTCATCTCAATCTATCCATGTCCATATATGATATGTCCACGTCTCCACGTCTTTTTATACGTGCTATCTGGGACAATAAAGAGGAGTCAATAGTGTACCATTGGTGTGCCTTCCTCTAATACTGAAGTCATGCAACCTACGTGATTGCCATGTGGCTACCATATGGATTTTAGCTCACGGCTCATTTTGGGATTTTATCCCTTTTTGGGCAGGCCTAAAGATTTGTTCTCGTGTAAGTAATAAACACTTATTTATAAATTAATTTTTATAAAAAATTGTAATTAAAATTAAAAATAAAATTATTATTTTAATAATATTATTAAAAAATATATAATTTATTATATTTTTTTCAAATTAAAAAAAAACTAATAAATTCGTTTTTTTTAAGTTTTCCAATTTTGATAAATTATATTTTTATTTCAAAACCTAAGATTTGTTTTCTTCGCCTCTAACTACCATCTCCAACTCAATAACCTCCTCTATCTACTCTAAATCATCATCACTGCAGGTTGTACCCTTAAATCGTTATCCAGGCAATTTTGGCTCTTGGACCAGCTCCGGCTCAAGACCATGTTAGGCATGGATTGGGCTAACATTTCGGCCTACTTTGGACTTCTTGTTGGGCCCTAGCCTAAGTGGGAACTTAATTATCACATGATTATGGTTTGGATGTACCTTTCGGCCGTACATTCAATTTTGTTCAAAATTCATCTGATTGAAAATATATTAAAAATATATAATAAAAGAACAAATGTGCACTACGCCATCATTCTTGGACGATCTCTTTTGATTCCACTGTACACACAGCCATTTTTCAATCAATCGAAAGCGAAAAAGAAGATTAAAAAATAAAACAAAGAAAGAAAAAAAAAACCCAAATCATATTTCAAACTTCCATTAACAATATTCTATGATTTTTTTTTTTGTTAAATTTAAAACATAAGTTGGGATCATATATACCTACTGAATTCTTGAACAGGTTTAAATATTTACATTTTCCTAACAAATATCCTATTCATGCAATAGTCCACGTGGATTCTTTACGAGGATCGGTTCTTGCAAGCGATTTACTTTGTATTTCCCTCCCTATCTTATTAGTTTATTAATCAAATAAATAATCTGAATTGATTACATTACAAAAACAAGATAGATAGAATCCACTTTAATAATAGTTATAATAATAAAATTATGTGTATTTATTTTTTAAAATATAATTAATATATATATAGATAATATATTATTATATGATCGAATGATTTTAAATTAAAAATAAATAATACTCAATCATATGATAATGAATTATTTATATATTCAAATTATATATAAAAAATATGTATATATATGATATTACTCATAATTATACGGTGTTGTTAATGTGTATAGCTAGCCATGTGCCTTTGTATTCCCAATTGTCGCAATAACTTGAGGCTCGAAGCAAAGGACCACCACGTTTCCTAATATTCAAGCTAAAATGATCACTTACCCGTTGTAGGCTAACATGCTCTACCATCCATGTGCCCACTTGCTTCGTGCAAAGCTTAGCTTGTTTGTCTTCAGATTCAATTCCCAATTAACAAGGTGTATCATACTATGTATTTCTCAGCCTTTCATATTTGTAGTAAGATTCAGGTGTCATACAATTATAATAAAATAATAATATTATAAGTAATATATCAAAATTATATTTTTAATTAATTTAATTTAATAATTAAAAAATGGGTTAAAAATTTATTTTCTCAAATTTGTTCAAAAAAATATCTAATTTAAATAAGATTTCTTGTGAATATAATTATTTTTATTATAATGCTAATTTATGAAGACATTAAATAACGAAACCAAATGGTGGTGCATTATTAATGGAGTGGTATTATCTGCTGCTGCTGGTTGTACAACACTCTAATCATTGTTTTGAATTGTCAACTTATGAATAATTATGATCTGTCTATTGTTCATTGTTTAGTTAACATCATAATTTATTACATCAGAATTGCGTTGATCGAATATGGTAGGTATGCTTCATCATCTGATAAAATTATTTAACATATGGATATTTTTATTTTCCTGCCAACATAATATGTAAATTTAATTTAACTTGAATTCTTGGTGGTTGAATTTTGAAAATCTTACTGTCTTGTGAGAGACAAAGCAGTAGAGCTGAAGTAAACTCTGGAGCATAGCTGGTTTTGTCGGCGTAGACTGAAGCGTATCTGTAACTAACCATATAATTTCATAATC
>NW_025401232.1:35000-38984 GCF_011075055.1 Mangifera indica | reverse complement strand
CCGCGCCTTTGCTTCCAATGCGCCGCGCCGCGCTCGTAACTGAAACTGCGCGCGCTCGCATCAACTTTGGCGCCACCCAACGCCCATTCTGCATTCCGCATGCGCGCGCGTCACTGAGTGCAATCGCGCGCGCCCATCATGGCCTCATGCATGCCCCTTGTGTAACCTGGTGCGCACACATTCAGCCCCTTGCCGCATGTCCGACTCTAGGGGTGTGACAAACCACCCCCACCCGTTGAACTCAACGTCCTCGTTGAGAGGGTCTGTATTCTGGTTAAGTCATCCAATCTTGGGTCCTCAGTCCCACGTATCCAAACAAAGTCAAAATTCAACAAAAATTCAAGGCATGTCTGCTGCATACCACCTCCATTTGACTCTAAGAAAAATCCATTGTCAATATGGTCTGTAAAAACAAAGAATCGCTCCTCACTCAGGAGGCTTTCATGTTTCCTCAAACAAAACGTTGTGCACAACATCTCCTTCACTTCATCACTGTAGGAAACCGCGCTTGGATTTAATTCCCAAGTATTATGTTCTACTGGTTCCCCATCAAAAAGGAGAACAGACTGTAACTCATTAGTAGAAACACAGATGTGCACTTCATAGATATCCCCAGGTATCCGAAAATCATTTCCCACATGATTCCTCGAAGTCAAAATAAAATTCAAGTGAACTTGTTCCGTGGTTTGAGTATTAGTACCTTTCAAGTATTCTGCAATTTGTTTTCTCGAATTGCCACAAAGTAGTATCTCTTTCCCAAGTGGCTTCGATCTCAGGCTTCCCTTTCCATAACACCAGAAATTCTGTGCGTTTGAATTTCTTATGTTGGCCAAGGGTCCTGTGATCCAGTATCCTCTCAATGTCTAGATCAAACTGCTTCCGAATCATAGGTGGCGCTCTAGCCATCTTATTCCGATCTGGATATTGTTCATCATCATGGTAAGGCTTCAAAAAGCTCACATGAAATGTAGGATGAACTCTGATTCTGTCAGGTAGTTTAATCTTGTAAGCCACGTTGCCTACTCGCTGCACTACTTCAAAAGGTCCATCATACTTTGGAATCAAACCCCGATGTACTGTCTTGCTGTTAATCTTCTTCCATATTTGAGGAGTAAGTTTCAACAGAACCTTATCCCCAACTTGGAATTCTAAATCCCGTCTATGCTGATCTGCATACTTTTTCATCCGTTCTCTAGCCTGTCTCAAACTGTCCTCGGCCTCTTCAAGCAACTCTTGCTTATCTTTGGCAAACCGAATAGCTGCTGGTGATTTCCCTTCGACGGTCCATTGTGAAACATCTAAGGGAGTGATTGGTTGATGCCCCAAAACAATCTCAAAAGGGCTCTTCCCCGTGGAAGAGGATTTGTGCAAGTTATAGCAAAACTGAGCACTATCCAACAAATCCAACCAATTCTTCTGACTAGCCGATACATAATGCCGTAGGTATTCTTCAAGCAAATGATTAATTCTCTCAGTCTGCCCATCAGTTTGTGGATGATTGGCAGTAGAGAATTTAAGATTGGTTCCCATCATATTGAATAAGGAAGTCCAAAACCGTCCTGTGAACCTGGCATCTCTGTCACTTACTATATCCAAGGGCAAGCCAAAATGTTTTACCACATGCTTATAAAACAATTCAGCAGCAACATCCGACGGACATGAAGAAGGGGCTGCAACAAACACTGCATATTTCGAAAACCTGTCAACCACAACTAAAACTGATGTTAGTTTGTTTACCTCCGGGAATCCGCTGATGAAATCCATGGATACTGAAATCCAAGGACCAATCGGGACAGGTAGAGGCTGCAACAACCCAGCTTCTTTCTTTCTCTCTGTTTTATCTTGTTGACATATGAGGCACGTCTTTACATATGCTTCTATGTCTTCTTCCATCTTAGGCCAGTAGTAAGACCTAGCCAACAAAGCAATCATTCGTTCTACTCCAGGATGTCCTGCCCACTGCGGATCATGTGTTTCCTTGAGTAAGGCTCTTCTTACTCCATCGGCCGCAGGTACATACACACGTCCCCCTTTGTATTTCAGGAGACCATCTTCTATCCAGTATCTCCGCACAATACCATCAGTTACCTGCTGTAATAACTTCCCATATGTGACATCTTTCCCGACTGCTTCCTTGATCTGTTCCATCATCCCAGTTTCAACATGGGACACAGAATATAAAACAGCCATAATCGCCTTCCTACTGAGAGCATCAGCAACCTGATTATGTCTCCCAGCTTTGTGTTCCCACACAAAGTCATATTCAGCCAGAAATTCCTGCCACCTAGCCTGTTTGGGTGAAAGTTTTCTTTGGGTCTTAAAATAAGTATTTGCAACATTATCTGTTTTAACAACAAACCGTGTACCCAACAAATAAACACGCCAAACCTGAAGGCAATGGATTACTGCTACCATTTCCTTCTCATGAGCAGAGTATTTTTGCTCAGTAGGATTTAGTTTCCTGCTTTCAAATGCAACTGGATGTCCCTCTTGCACTAAGACTCCACCAATAGCCTTATCTGAAGCATCAGTGTGCACCTCAAAGGGCATCTCAAAATCAGGCAATCTCAATACAGGTTCAGAAGAGATGGCCTTCTTCAACCCCGTGAAGGCCTTCTCACATTTTTCATTCCAATCCCACGTCTCATTTTTCTTTAACAGATCAGTCAAAGGGGCAGCAATCTTTGCATAGCCAGCAATAAACTTTCGATAATAATTAGCTAACCCAAGAAATGATCGTAATTCTGAGACTTTAGTAAGGGCTGGCCATTCATTGATAGCCAGTATTTTTCTAGGATCCATCCTAACCTGATTCTTTCCAATAACATGTCCAAGGAACTTAATTTCCTGTCTAGCAAACTCACATTTTTCTGTCTTTACATACAGTTGAAATTCCCGCAATTTATCAAACACCAATTTCAAGTGTATAACATGCTCATCAAGTGAATTGCTATATATCACTATATCATCAAGGTATACCACCACAAAAGCATCCAAAAACTCGTATAAAACTTGATTCATCAAGTTACAGAAAGTAGCAGGCGCATTAGTCAGGCCAAACGGCATGACCAAAAATTCATAAGACCCATACCTTGTTACGCAGGTAGTCTTTGGCTCATCCCCCGGAGCAATGCGCACTTGCCAATAGCCACTTCTCAGATCCAACTTCGTGAACCAACAAGCCTTGCTTAGTCTGTCCATCAAGTCTTGAACAAGAGGTATTGGGTATTTGTTCTTTATGGTGACCTTGTTCAAGGCTCTGTAATCCACACACATTCTGAGTGACCCGTCTGCCTTCTTTTGAAATAGCACAGGCGCCCCATATGGCGCTTTAGAAGGCTGGATATACCCGGCATCCAGTAATTCCCCCAGTTGCTTCCTTAGTTCGGCCAACTCTAGAGGAGACATTCTGTACGGAGGTCGAGCAGGAGGCATCGATCCTGGAACCAGTTCGATTTTATGATCGATGGTTCTTCTGGGAGGCAACATTTTCGGTAGTTCAGGAGGCATAACATCCCGAAACTCGTTCAGCAACAAGGCAACACTTTCAGGTATGTCCATCACACCATCTTCCTTAGTTTCGGTCACTGTAGCAACATATGTATCTAGGCCTGCCTTCAAGCCTTTCTCAATGATCATAGCTGACGCTTGGACCACACTTCCCATCCTTGTTTCCTTTTCCACCCGCGGACAGCAAGGAATGAAGGAAGAGTGCCCTTCTTGCATAAGCATCACACCTTCAAGATGAGGCATAGGTGCAAGCTTGGCTTTCCGACAAAAATCAATACCAAGTATCAAATCAAAATCCTCCAATGGTATCACCAAAATATTCACTCGAGTAGACCATCTACCCACCGTGATATTTGTGTTATAAGACATCCCCACAACCGATTGAGCCTTAGAGTTGACTGTCTTCAGCATGCTTGGGCTCTTACTCACCTGCAAAGCATACTTCTTCGCTACTCTAGATGCAATAAAAGTATG
>NW_025401231.1:0-39736 GCF_011075055.1 Mangifera indica | reverse complement strand
ATAAATTCTTAGTGTTCACTACTATCCCTTTAATTCAAGATATCCTGATATCCTCACTTGAATAAATCTTGCGACATCCTAGTTGTTCATTCTCAACTATTCCACAACATCTTAGATGTCTATGCTGATTAACCGTGGCATCCCAAATGCGTGATTTTAAAGTATCTTATCTTTCAGATGACAAATTCTTAAATTCTCAATATCGTTTTGATACTCTAACTCATTATTCTAACATCTCAGATGTCTTCTGAAAAGCATGACATTTCTAATCTTGACTTCCTAGATGTTTGTCTCTTGATTTTTGGTATGCAAAGTAGATGTTGATTAAGCTTAAACTGATAAGCATCAATACCTTGACTATGCGAGGAATCATTGGTTGCAGTCATCATTTTCATGTATGCCATAATTGGTTGGACTACCATAAAAATCATTTTTGGATGGCTCCTATGATGAACACGTACATGAAACATCTAACTGATCACGTGAAGAATATCTAATGCAATTCCCCTTACCATACACACAAATCTGAATGAACTGCTCAATTGACACCCTAGATGTCGCACATTGGCAAACTAGGTAGGGTTAAAAAGGGTCAGTATACCCTCCTTGATATTTAAAACAATTCATAAGTTTATATGCATTTATAATTGTACTCCTTATATCATATAAATAATTTTATACTATGAAATTTATCACCATTTTCTTTGTACAAGTAAATAACATAGGATAACTAAGTGAGGTGGAGTCATATGTGCTTCTCACTTCTTTTCTCCATAGCATCTTCAAACCTCCTTCACCTCCATTTCATATTTTTTTTTGGTAGCATCCCATGCATATTAGTTTAACTCATGATTAGATTGAATTGGGACTTGGGGTGTATAATTTACGGTTGCATTATGCACTAAGTTTATGGATGATGGATTTTCAGACATTAATGATGTATGGCTTTCCTTTATTAGTTATGAATTGAGGTATTTTACTTAATGCTCTTACACCTTTTACAAGCATTTGAATAAGCATTTGTAAGCATGCTTTTAATTCTATGTAAATAGTTAAAAGTCCAAGTTGTGCATGTCTCTTCGGGTCATATATTATGTAAGGGTATGTACTTGCAGAGAGTTGTTAAATTTATAGTATTAAAGCATGATTTTGAAAACCAAAAAGGTATATTAAGTTTAATTGTGTCTGAAAAATGCAACATTGATTGCTTTTGTATGCCTACCATTGTAAGTATATATGTAAAATCCACAAATATATTTTAAGGGTAAAATAGTCTTTATTCATGAGTGTATACAATGTAAGCATAATTAAATATGATTTCTAAGTCAAAGTCCAAGTCTTTAGAGACTTAAGACCATGTATAAGAGGTCTTGTTCGTGTGTCATGCCACGTCAGTCAGATAAGATTGATTTTGTGTAAATTTCAAATTTAAGTGATATATAACTGTGTAACTTATACACACACTTGTGTCTACTGAATGTGGATTTAATTTTTATAAAAGGCATGATGACTGCGTTTTAGGAATTTTTATCTTTAACCAAATGCACGCACTATCTTAAGAGAAAGAGTTTGACGCTTAATCTCCTAGCTTTCTATTAGCACCTTTCAATAGCAATTTCTGATAGCTTTTTTTGGTGACGTGGTGAAAGAAAAAGAAGAGAAAACGAGTCTCCCCTGGTACCAATTGTAGTTGCAACATCTAGAGTTAAGTAAGTTTAACCTAGTTCTATTTTTGCATGATTGTGATGATGGAAGAGATGTTTTGTTGTGAGTTTGCATAAGGAATGAGATATTAGGATGATGATTAGATGATTTATTGTATTATGTTTTGAGTATATTGATGAATAATGTGACAAGCATAATCCATGAGTCTTCTTCCTTATTTTGTTACTGCCTAAGGCTAAGATGATTGACTATTAACCCTTTAAAGATGAAAAAAGTGAGAATATGGTTTACTAGTGTGTTTGTTACTAGTTATGTAATGGGATAATGAGAAAAATATCATGATTGTCATTGCAAAGTTCTTGATTTTAATGCCTTGATTATATGCAATTCTTATTACTGTAATTATGTATTTATTATGAGTGAATATGCCACGAATTTGGGCTATGAGACACGATCATGTGCATATGGCCCAGAAAAAGGTTTAGGGTTAGATTGTTAGTAGAAAAAGAAGTGTTTGGATGGGTTGAATTAGGTTATAGATTAGATGTTTTCTACATTCTGAAAATGGCGTACAATCGTGTAATATATGACATATGACTATATGCACGTGGCCCAAAATGCAGTTGATTTTGTTGATGTTTTGGCGACTGCTAAACATCGTAGACCTGTTAATGGTCAACTGGACATGTGGATTTTCCATATATAACCTTAGCACGACCATGTGTAAGTGGAGAAATGATCAAATACCTCTATGAAGTGACATAATTGAGATTAGTTTAAAGGAAGGCAAAGTAATTATCTAAAGGGACATAAACTTGTGTTAGTTAGGATACAAGCCATATATTTATAAATAGTGGCACACGAGGAGAAGCCATAAAGAGATGGTCGTGTGTGAGAAAAGTAAAGAGACACACCCCCGTATGTCGAATTATACATGCCCACACATTTACGAAAGAAGAAAGAAAAGAATAAAGGAACTAGGTTATAGATTGAAGAGTTATCTCGAGTGATAGTACAGACATCTAGGGTACACATTAGTACCCTACATGCCTAAGAGCTAAGTCATAAAATGGCACGAGATACATTTTTTGTGGAAGTGAAAGTGAACCAAAGTTAGTTAAGACTCGAGATGCATGCATACTAGACATCATAAAATTGTTATGAAGGGCATTATAAGTACACATTCCTTACACCACTCGCAGTAAGACATCATACCCATAGTAGGGTATTTACTCATAGTAGAACTCAGTTAAGATATAGTTTTGGTATAGTGAAACAAAGTGATAATTCACATGATTAAAGTGTCAAATCTCTATATTCGATCCAAACTAATCGACCTAGTATACAATTATAATTACAACTTCTAGATTTAGATGCTTCCACTAAGTTTAGTATGGTCATGCCAGATAAAAATCATAGGGAATGATTCTTTAGTGATCAAGCAAGACATAGTTTAATTCTAGAGTTATGATATACAACCTAGACAGTCTCTAGAGTACAGTAAGAGCATAGACACAGTATATAAGACCTATCATCATCCATAGAAAAGTTTGATATTGACTCCAGATAACAGAGATAGTAAGGATTGAGAATTAAGGGTATTTAAAGATTTTTAATAAAAGTTGTCAAGAGAGTCTCCTACTTATTGAATGTTTTAGCACTCACTTCCTTATTTTCATATATGCAGTTATAGTGATGGTTAGGGGACAAGTGACTAGTGATGCTCAATAGGTTTAGAGAAACAAGGAAATTTTTATCTTTTTCAGCTTTTATTTTATTCAAATTTCATTTTAACACTCATAGATACGTCTCAGGGGTAAATAGTCTTTATATTTGTGTTAATGTGATTTGAAAGTCAAAATATAAGTTTTGGGTGACACATGACCGTGTATGAGGAAGTCATACCTGTATGTCATGCCATATTAGTCGAATAAGACTGATTTAGTGTGAATTCAAAATTAAGTGGCACAAGGTTGTGTGCCTCGAGCACACACCCGTTTATATGTAACACTTTTTTAGTTCATATATGGTACGTCATTGCGTTTTTGGGATTACGATTTCGTAATACCTAAACGCACGAAAACCCTAGAATTTTAGGTGGGGAAAAGTGTTTGATCATCCAACTTTTGTTTGGTAGCTCTAATAACACTTCTTAACAATCTGATCGGTAGCAATCCTAGAGAGAGAGAGCCTGTTTGAACACTATTTTCTGCGAATTTTAGGTAAATAGAAATTGTGTCCTTTCTCTATCTAAACTTAGTTCTGTGCAATTGAAGGGAGTTTCCCTCGGTCATAGGTTTGATTACAATAACATATTGATATGGTTTCATGAGGTGAAGTTTAGAATTGAAAATTTTGGTTAATTACATGACACCAAGTTGAGTTGTTTTCTTTTTAGACATATTGTTGTTGATATTGTTATCAATGTTATTTGCATACGAATTATTAATGGGAATACTATATGTGATGAATGATATGATCCCATTGAAGAAAAAGGCTTAACGAGTTTATTTATTGAATTTATTATTGCTTGAATTGTTAATGCCTTGAGTTAGTGTTTGATGATCACTTGGTTGTTGGTTGCGTTTAGATTTTGATAATGTTGAGCCATTGATTATTTTGCCAAAGGATGTTTAGGCATTAAGTTAGCTTGTAGAAAGGTTGAGAGATCAAGTTGCGATTTAGTTTTGGTTGCCTTTCTGAATTTTAGACTCGACACACGACCATGTGGATAGGACACACAACTGTGTATGTGAGTATCAAGATTCAAGAGAGAGTTTCCTAGTGTTTTGTCGTTCATTGGATGTTATTGACTGGCTAGCGGTCAACTATGACACGTGAACTTTTCATGTGTCACATTAGCACGATTGTGTGAAGGGGGTGAAATAACCATAATACCCCTGAGAGGTAGTGCGATCAAAAAGAGATTAGAAAAGAAAATTAAAATAGATAGTTGAAAGGGCACACATTTGTGCTAGCTAAGGCATACAATTTTGTGTGTGGAAAAATTAACACATTAGGGAAAGGCCATAAGGAATAGTCGTGTATGTAGAATAAAAGAGACACACCCTCGTGTGTCCATGGACATATACCCATATGTGTGGAGCAGAATAAAGAAAAGAGAAAGGGAATTCGACTGAAAATTTATGGGTTGTTCCTAGTAATAATACTTAAATTATAGGTATACAATAGTACCTAACGTACTTAAGAGTTAAGTAATAATGAGATACAAGATATATTGTTAGGTGAAAGTAAAAGCGAGCTAAGTTAAGTAAAGGCTTGAAAGGCATGTATGCTAGACATTGTAGAATCGTTACGAGGGGGCACCGTGAGTACATATTCACTACCACCATTCGCACTAAGATATCATACCCATAATAGGATATCGACTCGCAGTAGAGCCCAATTAAAATACAGTTGGTATAGTGAAATAGGAAAATAGCTCACATGACTAAGTTGTTAAATCCCTGTATTCAATCTAGACTAATCAGTTTAGACTAATCAACCTAGTATATAGCTTCAGTTATAATTTTCAAATTCACACGCTTTCACCTAGTTTAGTATACTCACATCAAATAAGAATTTGCAAGAATGGTTCTTTAGTGATCAATAAGGACATAGTTCGATCTGAGAACTAAGATAAATAACCTAGACAATCCCTAGAGTTTAGTATAAGCACATAAATAGTATATAGAACCAACCATCATTTATAGAAGAGTTTAATGACAACTTTGAATAATAGAGTTAGTTTGGATCAAGTTCAAGGGCATTTGAGGATTTCAGTAGAAGTTATTAATATAATCTCCTACTTACTAAGTGTTTCATCACTCACTTTTCTACTTTTATGTATGCAAGTATAACTGATTGTGATGGTTGCGGGACGAGTACCGTATTTTAGTCTTAGCAATTTTTATTTTATTTAGATTTTCATAGATGTATCAGACTATATATTATTTGTTTTTATATTTGTGTTTTCATGTTTGGACACCATTTAACACTTTCAGTTTTTTTTGAGTAAGATATTTTAGTAATTTTTACATACAATAAATTATGTTTATCCAAGGTCTTTATGACAGTTTATTCATGTGTTTTAAAGGTTATGAAAACTCAAATATATTCAAATAGTTAATTTAGTGATACTTTTCTTCGAAAGACAATATTATTAGAGAAGGGTGTTACATCATTTATGCATCAGACTACACTTTCTATGTTTTCAGCTTACATTCCATATTTTGACATCTTTTGTACGCTTTCAATTTGGTTTCAATAAGGGCATTTTAGTAATTTTATAAAATTTAATAAATGAGGTTTTTTTCAAATGTTTTGAGTTTATTATATGTTTTATATTAAATGTGTGTTCAAAATAAACAATTCGATGACATCTTCCTCTAGAAAGCAGTATTTCTGAATGGGGTGTTACAATAATTTAACATACATTGAAATAAGTTGTACATTTGTCTGAGATTGTATTTTATTTCAGGATGAAAAATCCAAGAAGCTTATTAGAGATGCTCTAGATGTCCTTACTCAAGAGAGGAGATAGATAAAGGCTCAAGGATAGGCCTTTAGCGCAACAACAACACTAGCACAAGCACCACAGGTGGACAATTCAATAACATGACAGACAATTAAGGTAGTATCAGATTGGCCTGATGATGAGATGCTATCATTGGATTGATGATAATGGTCTACCTCATTCAAAGATTAGGGACTTGCTTCATCTCTACATGGATGTCTACAACAAGAGAATAATAAGGAATTTTGAATTGTAAGATTTTAACTCTTTTTTATTAATTTTCTTCTTAGATAAGTCAGTCCATCCAATACAATCCAATACTAAAGCAATCAAAACAGTTTATAAAAATTAATTTTATATAATTAAAGAATAAAAATTATTTTTTAGACCAACCCGCAAATGGCTTGCGAGCTAGCCCGTTATGGGCTTATGGAAGTATGGTCTACAGGCCTTGGACTATGTCTTAGATTTTAAGATTTTATCCAGCCCTTAATATGAAAACCGTCAAATGATGGGATCGTCAAAACGGCCTGCCCTGCCTGCCATCTCTTACCCCATAAGTAAATTTATTTTATCCGTATTTATATTTTTATGTCCAAATACAGTTTTTATCTGAAGGAATTTTGTGAAGAAGATATTATCCAAAATAATATCCGAATCCAAGTGTTAATGATGTAACAATATTCGGGCGGATCGATCCGACATTTCGGGCATCCTTGTCACAACCCCCATCACAGTCCAGCCACCCTACTTGGATTCTCGTCCATAGATATATATGGTCCATAACTCTCTCTAATCTCAAGTTACTGTCACTGTCGGTGCTCTGAACAAAGTGAAAAACTTTTTATGAAAAGAAAAACACATGCAGATACCCAACGGCACAATTCAATTCAGTCTATCAACTTTACCATAAAAAAGTTAACCTGAAAGACTTTAACAAAGCATGCGGGCAAAAACAATACAAGACAATTTCATGGCTGGTTTTTTTATGCGATTACAATTCCGAGGCTAACGTACAAAATCAATCTAGTCTTGTTTTTTCATCTGGGCCCCTTTTTGAGAAGAAATAATTAGTGTAATTAAGGGGGCCAGAGGCCAGCTGCCGTTTCACAGGTGTACTGCTTGCCTTGAAACAGTTACATAAAGAGAATTGGGAATGTTGGTGGAGAGAGAGTGGAAGTGTGCTTTATACGAGTGATTATTTATGACTGTTGTTGCTTTTCTTTACCGTTAGAGCTCAATTTTCCTGGTGTTTTTGTGTGTGTTTCTAGACGGTCTGAGATCGGGGGTTGAGCTTTTGACGATGAAGTTTCACTACAAGAGTTCTTATGGTTATCAGACTCGAAGAGGAGGAGCTCTTGCGGTGCTTTTGGTGCTTCTTTTTCCAGTTTTATTGCCTAGCTTGTTTAGTCCATTAAGCCATGCTTCCCCTTCTATGTTCTCGGTATGCTTTCTTTCCTTTGTTTTTATTTACTCTTTATTTTGTTCTAATGCGAAATGGGTAATTTTTTTTTGTTTTATTTTACTTTATTGAAGTTTGAGGAAATATTATCTCCATTGCTTTTTGTTTCTTCTTATATGGTAGAAATTTTGATCCAATAGATAGTGATGGAATGAAAACGGAACTCTTAGGCTAGAAGTATGGATGGTTACTTGAAAGACACAAAAGGGATTAGTGATAATTGTCAACGCATTTGATTGGGGAAGTGGAGCTCTTTAATTGCTGGGTGTAAATTTAGTCATATTGTGGGACACGTTGAGATGAGGTTTTTTACCATTTATGACTAGTCGGATTTCATTGATTGGCTACTTTGTGGTTTTGGTAAGTTGAATTGTTCGACTTTACTTGACTGGAGTTTCTTAGCACTATTCTTTAATCAAATGGTGCATGAAAAGCGTGGCTTATTGTTGCCTTGTGGTTCATACAAGTGGTTCCATGTTCTTATGTGTTTCTGGAAATTAGAAGGCAGGAAAAGATGAAATAGGCCTAAAGAAGGAAACTGGTATGTTGTATTGATTGGCTGTGATTGCAGTGATCTTAAATGGTTATGCTAGTGCTGGTTTAGGAATTTTTTATTTTTGTTTATCAACTAAAAGTCTGGTACCAAGGCTTGGAAGTGCAGACAAAATACCTTGGAAGCTGTTTTACATGCAAAAAGCTTGACGGATATCTGGAACTGGAACAGCCTGAATAAGACCTAGTTAAATCGGATCCTTGCTCCATTTGGTTATAAAAGAGAATAAAGTTATTTAAGGTGTTATTTTTGCATTGAGCATTGACATCACAATTTGTTTATCTTTGATCCTTGCATCATAGCGATAATAGCACTCAACACATGAAATTCTGAAAGCTGTTCTCCAAAAAAAATTACATTTCCATGTCAGGAAAAGGATAATATTAACGTTATTTTTTTGTGCTTAGCATTAGAATCAGGCATTATCTAGCTTTATCTTTCGTGGAAAACATGTTTTTTATATGTATTTACTAAGATAAATATGTTATGGAACAATCATTGCCCATTTCATGTCACTTGCTACTTTGTTTGACAAACTGATTGTTTTGTGCAGGAATGGAATGCTCCAAAACCTAGGCACCTACCTCTACTTAAGAGTGCTCTGCAGCTGCAAAAAGTGAGTGGCAGTCTACCGAGCAGATGTGTATAGGAGTGTTGTTTAGTAACGATGCAATCATATGTTTCCATTTGGTTGATTTCTTCGTGCTACACTAGTATAGGAATTTGTTCATGAATAAGTCACTATTTATGAGACAGCTAAAAAACATGGACAAAGATAACTTTCATGATGGTAACGATGGCACTCAGGATTGTATCATCTTGGAAGCTAGTATTCCTGCACACACCCTAATGGCATCTGGAAGTCTCTGCATATAAGTGAGTTTGAGTGGAGGCTCCTTGGGTGCAAGAGCCAGCAAAATTATTTGGGGTAGTATTTTTGCTCTGAACATACACATCACAGGACATTTCACTTTGTAATTCCTGGAAAGTATATGGATGTACAGAACTTAGCTAATATTTTTTGTTGTTGGGTTGTTCAATTCAATGAAGTAATATTCACCTTCCAATTGATTTGTATGCCAATTCCGTGCTCTCTGATGTGACATGCTTTTTGTTCAAAATAATGCAGATTTATGTATGTCAGAACGTGCCTGTAACTATTCTATGTTGGTTTGGCACCATCTGTGAAGTTTAGTGTTTCTGGGTAAATTGTACTGCTTTATATAAAGGTATTATTGTGCAGGATTCAAATGCTCTAAAGCCCAGGCACTTACCTTTGTTCAAAAGTGCTTTGCAGCGTGAATATGTAAGTAAAAGTCTTTTAAGTGGCATCTGTTTTTTCTTGTAGTTTTACGTTTGCCTTGATAAAAAACCTTCTTTTGGTTCCCCTTGTGTAACTCTTCAGGCAACTGGAAAGCAATCTGATCTCTGGGTTCCTTTGGCCGATCAAAGATGGAGACCATGTGTTGAATCTGCAAAAGCCCATTGTAAGTAACAAGAAATCAGGCTACCATATAAGTTGGACTTTTGTAATTATTTAATATTCCCATTGAGTAATGAAACCTGAAGTTGAAATACAAATGTTTGTGCTTTATTAATTTTCTTTATTATTCTTGTTCATGATTCTGATTGGTCTTGGATGGACATGGCTTTTTTGAAACAGCATTACCTCAGAAATCTCAGGGATACATTCAAGTATTTCTTGATGGAGGGTTAAACCAGCAGAGAATGGGGGTAGGTACTTGGGATTATAATTGATGTCTTTCCTAGATACCTCAAGATGCCAAGGGTGCTGAAGGAGGAAAATATTTTATACATATTGAATTAATCTTGCAGTCACTTCTGTTGTAGAAAAACCTAGATAGTCACTCAAATGTTAAGGGTTTTTTTCTTTTTAAATGAATAGTGGCTTATGTTATCCCCTTCTCTTAGATATGTGATGCAGTTGCTGTTGCTAAAATACTGAATGCAACGCTTGTAATCCCACATCTTGAAGTAAATCCCGTTTGGCAGGACTCAAGGTAATTATTGTGGAACCTCCACTTTCCTCTTTTTTTTTTTTTTTTAATTAACTGTACTTGATTTTCCTTCATTCAATTGGGGAAGGCATCACCCTGATGTTGCTTGCTTTCACCTGCAGCTCCTTTATGGATATATTTGATGTGGACCATTTTATTAATGTATTAAAAGATGATATTTCTATTGTAAAAGAGCTTCCTGATGAATACTTTTGGAGCACAAGAGAGTATTATGCCTCAGCAATTCGAGCTACCAGAATCAAGACAGCTCCTGTTCATGCTTCGGCTAACTGGTATCTAGAGAATGTCTTGCCTGTACTACAGAGGTTCGTGGTTACCAGAAATACTTGTTTTGGATGTGAAATTGCTTGTTAGCAATTTCTAGGGCAATTATTTTGTTAGTGTTATCGAGTCTAGTTTTATTTGTGTTTTGTTAAATATTTTTCTCTTCAAGATAAGTTATATATCTGTTTTCAAAGTTCTCATTCTTCTAAAATTTAAGTTAAATTCAATATAGGCCCTTCATTATACCATTATGCTGATTTTAGTGTGTAACCCCAGTTATTTTCTGGAACATCCAAAGACCCAGGATCATTGTGAAGTTTTAGCATGCTGTCTTGGTCATTTCTAAGATCTGTAACATTTTGCATTTTCCAGTTATGGGATTGCTGCAATTTCTCCATTCTCTCACCGTTTAACTTTTGACAACTTGCCAATGGACATCCAAAGATTACGCTGTAAAGCGAATTTTCAAGCATTGATTTTTGTTCCTCATATTAGAGAGCTTGGAGATGCTCTTGTCAGCCGCTTAAGGTATCCTTCAAGCAAAAGTAGAGTGCTTGGTAATGGCCATTTGCTGGATTATATCGATGTGTATAACAAACAAGAGCCATGGAAATTTGTTGTGCTACACCTTCGGTTTGATAAGGTATGACTTAATTCTATTACAGATCTAGACTTACTGGTAAATGTGTGGGGTGGTTTTATATTCTAGTTTAAGCTTATCTTCTATGGTAAAAAGAGGGGACCAGATTCTTTCAAAAAATTCTTCTCTGTTATTTATTTATTTATTTATTTATTTACCTTCATATTATGCATTGCATTCTGTTCGTGATCTGTAAGTGTAGGGGATATAAGCTTGACACGAGTTGTAAAGTTAGCATGCTGACATCAGTAAATTGTAGCTTTCCTAACAATAGGTTTGGCTTGCTTTCCTGTTGACAAAATTTTGGTCAGGATACTGGGTTTCACACTTATATAATTTTCAACAGGTGATTAACCATTTTTCTCTCCATGAGCTCTTTCATTTACTTAGTGAATATGTAGGACATGGCAGCTCATTCAGCCTGTGATTTCGGTGGGGGCAAAGCTGAAAAGTTGGCGCTGGCCAAGTACCGGCAAATGATTTGGCAAGGAAGAGTTCTTAATTCCCAGTTCACTGATGAAGAGTTGAGGAGTCAGGGGCGTTGCCCACTGACTCCAGAAGAAATTGGATTAGTTCTAGCAGCATTGGGTTTTGACAACAGTACTCGGCTTTATCTTGCCTCCCACAAGGTCTGTTAATGTTATCCATTAAACTTGGACTTACCCATGTTACTCTACACTCTTTATGTTTAGAAAAGTGAAATTTATGTTCATATTTCAATTATTTTTATTTGTCAATGTAATAACAACCCCGATTAGCACAACCACTCAAGCAATTAGTCAATTTCCAGTAGCGACTGCACACACAATCTGTTTGCTTCAATAATAAAACGAAACATTTGCTAGAATTATTTATTCAAATGGAATGTCTTACAAGAATTCCAGCTTAACTGAATCAAGTAGACTAAAGACAAAAGAAGATAAAAAGAGGAAGAATAATCCCTAGCAACAGAGGTTCTTGGTCCCCAATGGCAGTCAGCCCCACTTAAACAATTCTGTCTGTATTTCTTGTTCTTCATCGCCTCCCTGCTTGTCCTTATATACTGCTTACCACCCTTTGCATCATCACTTTCTCCAGTTGTGATCATATATCGTGTTCTCATCCAGCCGTGTTCTTAAATTGCCATGTGTCTCTTCTTTTAGACATTAGTTATAGGAGATCTAACACAATGTTTCTGTTTTAGGTATATGGTGGGGAGGCTAGGATTTCAGCTTTACGAAGATTATTTCCACTTATGGAAGATAAAAAGAGCCTCGCATCTCCTGAGGAACGGGCAAGGATCAAGGGAAAGGCTTCTTTGTTAGCTGCACTTGATTATTATGTCAGCATGCACAGTGACATCTTCATATCTGCTTCTCCAGGGAACATGCATAATGCATTGGTGAGTTTTTTTTACTGTTTTCTGGTATATAAATGCATCACTAAACAGAAGGTTCAATTTCTGAGGATCTATGCTTTGCACTTTGCCTTCCAAAATCATTTTATAACTGCAGAAGACTATGACAAAGTAGTTAGCGACTGATGAATAGCAGTTGGGAAGTGGCTATACTTGAAATTGTGCATTCAGAAACTCTTGGAACTCATTAAACTCTAGTGGCATGGGTTGTTGAACTTGGATTTTAGACTTGTAATGGATGCTTAGGCTTATGTTATACATATCTCAAAACTTAATTTAATTAACAGATATTGAACAGCTAGGGAGCTTGAAAAACACATGTGCAGTAGCTTGCATTAAGAAACCATGAGTAGATGAAAGTTTTGTGATGTTAACAGGTGGGACATCGAACATATGAGAACTCGAAGACTATAAGGCCTAACATGGCATTGTTGGGTCCACTCTTCCTAAACAAAAGTATGAGTTGGTCAGACTTTCAGCAGGCAGTGGTTGAAGGACATGAAAACAGGCAAGGGCAGATCAGATTAAGAAAAACTAAGCAGTCCATATACACATATCCGGCTCCCGACTGCATGTGCCATGTCTAAGTTGCTCTAGGATCTGTGACCTTTTATAGCAACTCATTACTCTATTCTTTTGTGATTAGTATCAATATCATAAATAAGTTACAACACCATTGTCCTGTTATCAATTGAACTATCCATGTTTTTGGTTATTACACTTAGTGGATTGGCGATGTAAGCAATGTAGGATTGGCCAGTTTTTGTCAAAATCTTCTGAATCTGATATATTATTGGACTGCATTCAGATTAGAATAAAAATATGTAGTTATGTGCAATTTATTAATACTGACATTTGCTTTTGATATTTTCATGTTTGTTTAGCCTAAAATTAGTATTTCTTGCAGCAAATTTGTGAGGAATATCTATGCCTTTAAGAGATGTAAAAAATTAATTAAACATTATTTGCTGCTGTCATGATTGGGCATAATCTGAAAGAGTAATACTTATTCATACATTTAGATGTGGTAGTATCTCAACAAGGTGATTTTAATGTGAGAGAAAAAATAAACAATTATATTACTTAATCATAAACTGTTATATTATTTTGTATAGATAAATTTGTATAATTTATTTACACATATAGTTTTATTTAATCTATAAAGGGGAAATAAAGTAAGTTGAGTTCCAGAAGTCATAATGCTTGGAGAAACTGCAAGCTAAACATGCCTATGAACATTTCTTCGGTTCTATCATTCATTGAACCACACAAGTTCACTAATTTCACAACCGGTGCATTTTGAAATGGTTGAGAGAACTGATAATGAAGAATATACTGAGAGCATTTACAGTGTATGACTGCTTGATTTAAAAAAAAAAAATCGATTTGGTGTAGGTTTCTTAAGTTAGCAATGCCAAGATGCAATTGCCTGCAACTATTCTAACTGCTCTCACTGACACTAGATGCTGCACCAGAACTGGATGGCGATTGACCATCTTTACTTTCCTTCTCGTTAGTTGAAGATCCATTTCCATTTGGGGGAGCACTAGCCATTTCCTTCATCTCTGTTGGTTGTGGGGAAACCATATCTTCCTCTATTGGAAGGGTTCTTTTGGAGCCCTCCAATGCAACACCAAGAACTATATTTTCTTCCAACACAGGCCTTGATGTAGGTTGTTGTGTCACCGGCAACTTATCACCTACATGCTTTGACTCCTGTAATCCACCACCTTTGTCTGTACTGGTCTCTGATGATGAAACCGAAGGATTTTCTGACTTGCCGTTTTGTATTACATTCCCAGGATTTCCCATTTTAGGTTGCTTGCTTTCAGACATCTTTTTGTCTTTGATTGAATTATCAGACACTGAGCCATGAACTTTGGATCCAGAACTTGACATATTGGCGATCTTAAAATTTGTCTTGGGTACAGACTTTGATGTTAATTTGGTTAATTTATCACCATTTTGGTCCTCCCTCGTGTCAGGATTTGGTGTTTCAGCAATTTTCACACCTGCCTTAGACTCAGATTTTGGAGTCCCTCCAACAATAGAATCTGTTCTGACATCAGGTGTTGGCTTTGGGCTCTTACCATCCTGTTCTCCGCTTGAGTGTGAAGGACGAGTTTGAGATTTTGCTCTATCTTCTCCATTGATTTTGTATGACGGTTCAATTAATAGTAAAGGGCGATTAGATGCCACACCTCCACGGTTGTAGACAGAGTCTGCAAATGGTACATTTTCCAGGTCAGCATCAGTAAATATTTTCTGCACTGTGCGGATTGGTGTTGCAAGTCTCGCCCTGTGATGGCTGATAACCCTAAGAAGATCCAACAGTACAGCTTCCTGTCTCATCAAACATAGAAACTTAATAATGAGCTTATTCAGGAACTATCAAACTAAAACGAGATGCATAGCATCAGATCAATCAGTAAAATGGGTTAAAGCTCTTTCAGTAGCCAAAAGATGAAGAGAAATGAAGATGGAATTATCATAACACCATCAACGCAAACGTAGAAACAAGTAAAGAAAAGTCTAACAAATCGAGTCCTTTAAGCAACACTGGTTATGAAAATCATACACAATTTCTATATGAAGGTATCCTTTTAATTCCCTCGAAAGCACTGCAAATGAAATGCTTGAATGCCCTCATAAGCTAACATAAAATCTCCTAATCAATTTAAATGAAATTTCAACTTCTGTGAACCAAAAAAAAAGTCTTACGGACAGATCTTAACAGAAGCTTCTCCATAAACAAGTCTAGATACTTAAATAAGATACCAGATACAAGATGAGTACTCTAGATCTGAAGCCCAGAGAAATTAATAACTTGCACAGTAGAATGGTATCTCATGGAGGGAAAAGAAAAAGGAAACCATTATGATACACCAGATGTAACTCATTTAAACTCAGATGAGGATTGAACTTCAGCCATCCAGATGATTGACACAAGATACTCTTTTGCACTAAATCAATACGTTACAAGTCTTCAAATGAAGATGAAATGGATCAGTAACAAACATATTTAATCTTAAAAGGTTATCCAAAATCTACATGTGTAAGTTAACAGTCCTCAAGCATCACATGCTTCCAATTCCACATTTATCACCAGTAGGAACACCAGAATTATAATTGGAAAACTTCTCACAACCATGCACCCAAAAGTTCAAAGTCAAAAAAAGAAAAATCCATAGTCAGATATAATTTTTCCCTTTTCACTTTGATGGGATTTTTCGAAACTACAAATGTTGAGTTGTAAATAAATTAAGAAGTTTAATTTGAAATCCCTTAAATAGAGGGATTCAGTTAGATTAGGAAGTTTAATTTAAAATCCCTTGAATGGAAGGATTTGGTTAGATAGTTTTCTAGATTTAGGATATTTTTTTTCTTGTAATCTACTATATAATACTGTGTAGTATCAATTCAACAATTAGAGAAAAAATTTCAGAATTCTTTTTATCTCATATTTTGTTACATGGTATCAGAGCTCGAGGGCTTTTTTGAGATTTCTCCTTTTTTCTTCTTCAAGCAACCTTCATTGTTACGTCTTTAATTGCTGTGAATTTCTTTCACCATGTTAGCCTCCAAAATCACTGTCTCTAGCAAGTCTAACCCATCCGAAAAATCTAATTCTGTTCAGAAAATTGGAAATTCACAGAATATTTGGGCCTCCTATAGGCTCAATGGGAAGAACTACCTCAAATGGTCCCAATTTGTCCGCACATACCTCAAGGGCAAAGGATGGTTTAACCATCTTCTTAGAACAAGACCAGCAAAGGATGACCAACATTTGAGGCGTGGGATGAGAAGGATTCCATGATAATGTCTTGGCTATGGGATTCCATGGATCCCGTGATTAGCAACATATGCATGTTTTTAGCTACAAGAAAGTAGATTTGAGACTTCATTCGTCGCACATATTCAAAAGCTCATGATGCTGCTCAAGTGTACGAGATCAAGGTCAAAACTACAACTACTAAGTAAGGAGACAAATCTATTACAGAGTATGTAAACCTACTGCAAAATCTGTGGCAAAAACTCGATTATTACCGAGTTTTCGAGATGAAACGCCCTAAGGATGCTACCATTTTGAAGAGCTTTATTGAAAAAGGCCGTGTCTATGGTTTTTTGGCTAGATTGAATCCTAAATTCGATCAAGTTAGGTTACAAATCCTTGGCAAGGAGGACACACTGTCTCTAGAAGAGACAATTTCATTGATTCGAGCAGAAGAAAGTCGAAGGAGTGCTATGCTTGAACCACAAACCGTGGAAAGGTCAGCCCTAGTAGCAAAAATAGATCATCAGGAGAAAAGAAAGAGTGATTTGCCTAAATACCCAGGGAGAGAAAACCAATGGAAGGAGAACAAGGATAATCTTTGGTGCAAAGAAAGAGTGATTTGCCTAAATACCCATTGCAAGAAACCAAGGCACACAAAAGAGAAGTGTTGGAAGCTAAATGGTAAGCCACCAAGTTGAGAGTGGGGAAACCATAGGGGGCAGTAGAGACCTCAAGCACACATGGCAGAACAACCCAAAACTGAAGAAAATTCTACAACAAAAGGGTTCAACAGTGAAGAAATTGAGAAGCTAAGAAATTTGTTGAGTCTCTTGAGAAGCCTTTTGGAGCTTGTTCTTTGGCTCTTTCAGGAAAACTTTCATTTCCTCTTTGCATGAATGTCTCAGATAAATTTTATGCTAACTCTTGGATAATAGACTCCGGTGCCACAGACTATATGACCCCCACATCTCAACTCTATCACACCTATACCCTATGCCCGAATAACAAAAAAATTGTAGTGGTCAATGGTTCTTTAACTACTGTTGTAAGGTTTGGAGATATACATATCACATCTACCCTTATCCTTAAAGATGTCCTCCATGTACCAAAATTATTGACCAACCTTGTTTCCGTTCAAAAGCTTACCTATGATCTTAAATGTTATACTATTTTTTTCCTTTCTTATAGTGTTTTTTAGGATCAGGGCTCGGGGAGGAGGATTGGACTTGCTAAGGAAAGAAGCGGCTTTACTACCTTGAATCATCTCAAAAGGGTAGGAGTAATTTGTCTTTGTCTTTTCTTAGTTTCTCGAATAAAGATACCATTTGGTTGTATCATCTACGTTTAGGTCATCCATCTTTTAGGGTTTTAAAAGTCATGTTTTCTCATTTGTTCCAAGGATTAAATATTTTTAGATGTTTCTGAGTTTCATTGTGATATTTGTGAATTGGCAAAACACACTCGTGTATCTTTTCCTATTGGCAATAAAAGAAATTCTCATCCTTTCCATTTGATTCATAGTGACATGTGCTCCTTTTACTATATCTAATGTTTTCGCAGCTCATTAGTTTGTGTCCTTAACTGATGATTGCACTTGGGTTACATGGTTTTTTTTTCTTAAACAAAAATTTGATGTTAGCATTGTTATACCTAATTTCCACTCAATGGTTCAAAACCAATTCAGGGTTAAAATAAAAAGTTTTAGAATAGACAATCCTAGAGACTATTTCAACCAGATTTTGTCATCTTACTTTCGATCACAGGGTATTATCCATGATTCATCATGTGTTAACACACCTCAACAAAATGGGTAGCTGAAAGAAAAAACGGGCATTTACTTAACGCCACCTGAGCTTTACTCTTTCAAGGGAATGTTCCTAAGCTCTATTGGGGAGAGGTCGTTCTTACTACCACATACATGATAAATAGACTTCCTTCACGTGTGTTAGACAACAAAAGTCCCATAGAGATCCTTAATAGTTTCTACCCTCATTTCAAAACCTCTAATGGCCTCACATCTATGGTATTTGCGTATATTGCCTTTGTTCATATCCACAACCAACATAGAGGCAAACTAGACCCTCGAGCTATCAAATGTGTCTTACTTGGTTACTCATCCACTAAAAAGGGATACAACTGTTAGAACCTTTCATCTAAAAAATTTCACATCTCTACAGATGTCACCTTCACAGAAAATATACCTTTTTTTTCCAAGTCCTCTCTTGAGGGGGAGATTTCAATGATAGAAGATGGTACTTGCGAGCCCTTTGAACCTCTTAAAACCCTTGAGCTTTCTTATGTTCCAGCTAGTGTTGTTGAACCCGAGTCCTCTGAGCCAATCACATCTAAGTCACCTAATTCTGCCTCTAAGTCAATCACATTTGAGTTACCCAATTTTGTCATTGAACCCAAGTCATCACTTGTCCCAGCTAGTATCACAATTTTCCAAGGTTTTCTCAGGTGTATTCGAGAAAAGTCGTTTCAAAACTGACACTGGTCCAAGAATTCAACTCAGACTCTGGGAATGAGATCATGGTAAGATCTGACCCACCTTTACACACACAATCTGTTGAAACATCTATTCACCCAATAGACAACCTAAACCTTCCCATTGCTATTAGAGAAGGTACCTGAAAGTGCACTAAACGACCATTCTATCCATTATCTCACTGTCTCTCTTAAGCGCCTGACACAAACCCATAAAAAGTTTATTGAGAGTTTAAACACCATTGCTATCCCTAACACTGTTTCTAAGGCATGGTTAAAAAAGGAATGGAGGGATGCTATAAGAGAGGAGATAAGTGCATTAGAAAAGAATAAAACATGGGAGATTGTTGATAAACTGAAAGGGAAAAACATTGTTGATTGCAAGTGGATTTTCACACTAAAATACAAAGTTGATGGATCACTTCAAAGATATAAAACACGATTGGTGGTCAAAGGGTACACTCAAACTTATAAGGTTGATTATTAGGAGACTTTTGCTCCAGTTGCAAAAATAAATACTATGAGAATTATGTTATCATTGGCTGCCCACTTCAATTGGCAACTCCTACAATATGACATTAAGAATGCATTTCTCCATGGTGATTTAGATGAAGAAATCTACATGAACATCCCACCAGGATTTGACGGGGACACAGGTAACAAGGTGTGCAAGCTAGGAAAAGCCCTTTATGGGTTAAAACAATCTCCTAGAGCATGGTTTGGGAGATTTGCAAAAGTCGTAAAGGATTCTGGGTACAAACAAAGCCAAGGTAACCACACTCTCTTCATTAAGTATTCAGTTGTAGGGTGAGTGACTGCTCTTCTAGTCTATGTGGACGACATCTTAGTAACTGGGAATAATTAAAAAAAGAAGCATGAATTGAAACATAAACTAGTAAGAGAGTTTGAGATAAAGGAACTGGGGAAACTAAAATACTTCCGAGGTATTGAGGTAGCATATTCCACACAAGGGATCTTCATATCTCAGTAAAAGTACGTGACTGATTTATAAACAGAAACAGGGAACATTAGGTGTAAGTTAGTCTCTACCCTAATGGATCCAAACCATAAGTTAGGAGAAGCAAAAGAAGAACCAACTGTTGATAAAAGAATGTACCAAAGGTTAGTCGGTAGACTTATATACCTTGCTCACACTTAGCCAGACATAGCATAATCAGTGAGTGTGATCAGTCAATTCATGCATGATCCAAGAGAACCTTATCTTCAAATTGCTTACAGGGTGTTGCATTACTTGAAAGACAATTTGGGGAAAGGAATTTTGTTTGAGAAGAACGATAGTCTTGCTTTAAAAACTTACAGCAACGTTGACTCTGTAGGTTCCCTAGTGGATGAAAGATCAACTACAGGGTATTGTACTTTCCTTGGAGGTAATCTGGTAACATGGAAGAGTAAGATGCAGAATGTGGTGGCAAGATCATCTGCAGAATCAGAATTCAAAGATTGTGTAAACTATTCTGGCTAAAGATTATCCTAGATGATTTGAGAGCCAAATGGGAAGGTCCTATGAAACTCTATTGTGACAACAAGTCAGCTATCAATATTGCTCACAATCTTATATAACATGATAGGACAATGCATATTGAAATTGATAGATGTTAGGGTGAAGGTGTATATCAAAAAAAAGACCAAGAGAGGGAGAGTGACATGTGGCCAACAAGCTGGAAGAAAGGATGACAACCAAACAAGTTTGAAGAGTCCTTCAAGTCAGAAACAGCAGAGGACAGAAGCAAGGGAATTGTATTTGATCCTGGGAAATTCAAGTGATGAGGTGGCAAATCCTAAGTGGCAGAAAGGAGACAAAGGAATGGGAGAGTAGATATAATCTTGCAGAAAAGAAGTATGGGAAGAGAGTTCTTTGAGGAAAAAGTAATAGATAGGGAGAGTACAGCCTCTCAAAAGCTGTTGTGGTTCAGCAGTTGGTTTGGTGAAACTACTGCAAGAGTGTGTTTTGGAATGCGTTGTTATTGTTTTGTGTAATTTTCTGGAAATCAATATTGTAACACTAAATCAGAAAAATGCTTCTGTAATTGTAACTAAATTACTAAAGGAAATGAATATATATTAATTCTGGGAATTCTGTTACATTGAGTAATTTACATTGCACTGTTACATTGGAGCTATTTCGACTATATTGTGCAACATACTGGTTCTAAGGGAGCTATAGTCTGGAGTTGGTATCTGGTAGGAGTTTGCTCTTCTCTAGGTTGAAATCTCTCACTCACCAGGTCTGTATCAATAGACATTTCATTAAAGAGAAATTGGAGGAAAGATTAGTGTGTATGTCCTATGTTCTATTAGAATGCCAATTAGTTGATGTTTTAACAAATAGGTTGAATAGTTTGAGGTTCCATGATCTTATATTCAAGCTGGGAATGGATGACATCTATTCCTTAGTTTGAGGGGAGGTGTCGAATTGTAAATGAGTTGTAAATAGATTAGAAAGTTTAATTTGAAATCCCTTAAATGGAGGGATTCAGTTAAATTAGAAGGTTTAATTTAAAATCCCTTGAATGAAGGGATTCTGTTAGACAGTTTTCCAAATTTATGAGTGATTTAGTTTCTTATTTTTTCTCTTGTAATCTATTATATAATACTGTGTAGTATCAATTCAAAAATTAGAGGAAAATATTCAAAAATTTTTATATCTCATATTTCGTTACAACAAACAACAATTTAATTAGCAAGGATAAACAGTCAGTGCCATGAAACTTATGGAAACAATTGCATATTTCAGTTTTCATCTTGTAGAGTGTTGTAGGATGTTGAATTGCCACCATCATTAGTATATATGTATCTAGACAAACTGTAATCAACCAATATTTGTAATAAGAGGTAGAACTACAAGAGAGAGATACTCTACCTTTACACATAGATACTCTTCATAATGTGAGGTCTTCACAAAGCAAGACACCAAGATCTGTCAAAAACACAACACATGTAAACATATGTAAAGCTAATATTAAAGAAATTACTACACAAGGCCATACTGTATAGAAAACATTTTCTTATAAAGGTCACTTGATTTTATTATTTGAGCATCATGTTACTAGTTATGTTCAATGTATCTCCAGAGTTAGCTTTTTTACTCTTTCATTGAATTAATTAATTCTAAAGTTGTCTCTGTTCCCCATAGTTTCTTAAACTATTTTGATTCCATTAATTTGATAAAGAATTTCAAGTAAGCATGCCAGCAAGGCGAGCTGGTGGTAGATATGTCCAATCTGTGAAGATTTATTATTCAAGCACATGTATTGACTGTCAATCTTGATCCTTTAATTAGAATTAATTAATTTAGATTTCTAAACTGCACAATTATTTTGTAGCTATATTTAGTTTTCAGGGATTGTAGAGGATGGTCGCACAGAGGTATGTAAAAAATTATTAACTATTGGTCCTGCCAGAGCATATTTCTACAATGTACTATGGCACCTGGAACTTGGCTTCTCTTCCTATGAGGCAAAGAGGAAAAAAAAAGGGCACTAAAAATAAGCTTATTGAAAATCCAGATGTTTAATAGAACCAAAACGAAATCATTATCAGACAGTATTGTTAAGAATAAATAAAACAAAATTTTACACACTACTTGGATTATCATAATAATACTATAATAACTGCGTTATAGTTACTGCTGCTATCAATGAGAAAATTAGTTATAAAAAATAGTATATTAAAAATTTTCGTTGCAAGCTTGCTTAGAATATAAATCAGTCTGTATAAATTGAAAATATTTTACAAGATGTGCGGATTCTTCTACTCCCCAATAATTGCTTCTCATAATACAAACAAGCAAATATGTATTAACTGTCAAAAAGTCATAAAGAAATTATGGTAAATAGAATTATCACTTTTTAAGAAGATTCAGACATATAACACTAACCAGAAGAGCTTGATTTTCAGAATTGATATTGTCCAGAAATACTCTTCTATGCAACCTCTGCTGCTCAATTTGAGGATTCTTGGCCAAGACTTTGCGCATGTCAGCAACAATATTCTGTACATAAAAAGCTGTCAGTCGGTTATTAGAGAAAAGATAGAGGCACAACTGGCTCGAAAGGCAGTCGCCAACTATTATGGGGAAGGCAAAGCTAGATAACTCCTCACATTAATTTTATGAAAATCCAAGTGGCTAATGGCTAGGTGAGTTTTAATACGCCAATGACTTCTCTGTGTAAGATTTCTAACAACATTTACAGTGAACTTGTGATTTGGGATATGAACAGCTTCACGATCGTCACCCCTTATAATTGTTGGAGACCACCAACCCACATGCTGCAGATAGTCAAAAATAGCAAGAAAACATAAAGACTAAATGCACTTGCAACTTTGACAAACAAATTTAATTGCTATATTAGTACCAAGCCATTGTTCTTGAGATATAAACACACACCATTTTCATTAGAGCTATCTACGTTTCATCAACTAGAGCAAGCTTTTTCAGAGGAGTTTATGCATTCTTAAAATACAAACCTCAACAGTACCAGACACCTCATAGCCTTGAATCTTTGTTTGTATCCATTCGTTCACAACAAAAGGTCGAGTTGCATGAATCATAACACTTGAGAGAAAATTTGTAAATATCTGAAACAGTGAACAACTTCAAGTTTTGGGAGGGTCCAGAAAAGCAACAAGTTGAAATAAACTACATGTTAAAGGATACTACCTCACGACCAGCAAGAGTCAGCAATACTGTCCCGAGACCTCCAGCAGTAAGCCACCTTTGGGTGGAGAAACCGAGCAACTCCATGAACAATGAAATAGAAGCAACCCAGACTGCAGAGTACACAGCTTTCCCTGCAAACTGGAAACCCATCTGCCCAAAAGTATAAAAAAATTATTTGCCATAAAGTTAGAAAATTCAGTTCAGAAGATTTTGAGAAATTTCAGGTTATCTAACTAGAAAATCTGACATTAAAAATGAAATATCATGTTCCTTCTTTACAAATTGATGAACCAGAAGACAGACTACATAGGACCGCAAATATATTCCAACTGCAGTGTAAAGCTATTGCCAATGGAACTATAGGTGCTCTGCTCCTTTGTAAAATCATGAAAACTAATTTGTTTGAACAATGTCAGTTTGCCTATAAGATTAATGCATCCCATACAGCCATACCTAGCATGCCATGACAATTACCCACTCCAAAATGTTAATACTTCTTAAAAGTCTCACAAATGAGATATAAACACAATAATATTTGTATAAATATACGATGTCCACCAGATATGGAAATTTAGTAGACACATGAAGGTCAAGGATCGAAGACAAGAAAATCAAAAGGGCATTGGTAGTCCAGTAAAGGCTCTTAGCACAAGATAGTATCAACAAAATACTGAAAAAATCTAAGAAAGGTAATGAAAGTGAGTTTAATTATGTTTGAAGTCTTAACACATACATTTCTTGCATCACTGGAGTCACTAGTCTCCATGAAGAATTTCTGTGCCTGCTGAATCACACTGCAAAAGAAAAAGTAAAAGTGATAGTTAGTGCTCATGTAAACAAATAACAAATAAGCACAACACAACATCAAAACAATACCCCACATTCAAGCCCAACTATAATATAAAATAAATGATTTCCTACAATAAACACTATTATTGATACCTTATCAATAAACTTAAGCTTTTGGGTTTGTGGCAACTTCATGTGATATCAAAACTAAGGAAATCAAATGGTTCAATGTTAAAATCTCTTATTTCAAGAATTGAATTATAATTAGTCATGTTTGTGTTTGTAGTTTAGTCTTGTTCAATCGATACTGTCTTACACACGATAGGCATGTTACAACATAAGAACTAGTGTTAACCATGATATAAATTTAAAGTTTTGGATTCAATGGGTAACTCAAACAATTTCAAAATTGGCTAATGAGTTATTAGTCATACAAAATAGATTAAATTATCAACAGAGCTAGAAAGTAAAATGTTAGACCTTCCATTGTGAAGATCTACAAGAAGAACAGTAGGGGCAAGAACAGGGGGGAATTGCATGTTGGTGAGGTGGAGAAGTTGTAATAATCAGTGGGCCACATGGGAAGGCAATGGAAAGGGGTGGAATGGGGACCATGTAGCAGTATAAAAAAGGGTCTGCAGGAGAGGATTTTCTGGAAAAAATTGTGGGCAGCTTCAGCTAATTTAGGAGAGCATCTAGCCTCTCGAAAGCTAGGCAATTCAGGAGAGATTCTGGTCTCTCTAACAGTCAGAAGTGAAGTGCTCCGGTTTGCTTGTTTGAGTAAGGGAGAGAAATTTATCATTATTGTAATCACAGTCCATTCAATATATATACACTGCAACTTTTATTTTCAATTCTTTTGCCAATATTCTTGTTTGCTGGGGTTGAGAGTCTATATATCACCCGGTACCTACCATATAACAATGAAAAGCACAAGAATCCTTAATAAGAAATGGAATATACTAAATGCTTAAGCCAAAGAGGACACCTGAACCACAGAAGCAACCCAACAGTTTTAGTTTGTCATACCAAACTAAGGGTGGGTCTGATAAAACCATTTCACTAAAAAAAGAAAAAGTGCAGCATTGATAACCCACTCACCTTGATAAACAATAGGCAAAGGCTAGCACAGTTGACAATGATCTTATAAAGTTCAAAGATCGTAGCTTAACAGCCTGAATCGCTTCTGTAGGTAAAACTACTGGATCCAGTGTTCTGCAAGATACAAACCTATCATCAGCATCCTAATTGAACTGGAAACTAGTTTTCCACACAAGAAGAATAATAAATGTAATTATAACTCAACAATGAAACAACAGGAAAACCTGCAAAGGAGTATTGCTCCAGACCATAGCAACAACGGTTGAATATAAGATGTCATAACATAGTGTGTTCTACTCCTTTTCCAATTACTATCACTCTTCTGCAAAATATTGTACACATTGCACCAACCCTATTCAGAACAGAGCGCATATAAAGAATATAGTACAAAACAAAAGGATGAAAATTAAAGAAATTGATCATACATGAAGTAGCATATTTCTGCTATAGCGCACAAGTGGCCCAAGACCCCACACGGCAAAGACAATAACACCAATCGCAGGAAGTAATTGAAGTACAAGAGGACTACCTTGTAGAACATTAAATGACCTGCGTAATAAAAGAAATTATTACTCTTTGAGTTATTTAGAAGAACAAACTTCATTAAATAAAAGAACAATGTCAACATTTACTGCATCAAGTCTTATACACTTCCAAAGAACACTTGAAACTGGATTTCTTACAACAATATACATTAGCAAGAACACTGTGGACTCTTTTAAAGAGAAAAGATAAGGACACATTAAAAATCAATTTCATTCTAAATATTTTGAGCGTTCTTATTTCCTCTTTTCTTCGAAAAACTATCATTGCTGCAGGTCACATCTTGCTGGAAGATTGAAACTAAATAAAATCAGCTGCTAACCTGCTGACTAACCCAGATGACTACAAGAAAATGATCATTTGCTGAATAAGTGGTTTACCATTAACAGCATCAAATTACATCTCTACAGACTCTATCATACACTTCTATTGACACTGGAGCTATACCCAAGATTAAAAAAGATGCATTTGTGTGTGTGTGCATCAAAATTGAAATTCAATAAGGGAAGAGTCACGCTTCTGCACAAGCATTCACATAATAAGTATAATCATGCCAGTACATTAAAAGAAACAATTTACTTTGTGATTTCCATTGAAGCAGCTTTCACGCACTGACATGCTTGGCCTGGTAAAGGAGAAAAATGGCACCTAATACTACCACTTCTATAAAATACAGAATGTATTGGCCGGTATGGACTGCCAGAGAGATGATTTCTCCAGGGATCTTGCTGCCTAAACTGTAACAGAAGATATCATTTCCAAACTTTGTTAAAAAGGGCTAGAAGAATCACTTAAATACTATCAGTTGGCAGCTTAAGAAGAGATACAAAGTAAATTTTAACAAAAATTCTACATTCATGGGAAGCATACACAATGGGGACAAGATTCCTGTTTCCATGAAAAAAAACTTGGCCAATGAATTTCTGATAATATAGACATCACCAGCATAATCTAGCCAATATAGCATAGCAATCTATCATCCCAAAAAAGCACCACAACCCCAACAGTGATCATCAAACTAAACAAATGTAAATAAAAAAAATTACTGAAGGGCTAGAATAAGCAGTTGTAAACCGTTGTGATATCATAGTTAGTAGATAACACTATTGAACTATGTTAAGAATGATAGCATAGAAAGCTAGGTGACAATATGGCATTTTTGTTTTTTATAGGAAACAAAAAAGATACGTATTCATGATAAAAAAGAGCTCCAGTGGTGGACCAAATGCCTGTAATAGACTCTAAAGAAGACAAAAGTTGTACAACATATATGCATAGCTGTCCAAGGCGAAAAGCGTCAAAAGACAATAAAGGGTCCTACTGCCCAGGTGAAAAATGTGAGGTGAGAGCATCACTTTTTTACCTAAGGTAGTTAAAAATTTCTATCAAAAATTTTCCAATTTCCATTAAATTTAAAATAATTTTTTACTACATTAGCAGTAAAAATTTGACCAATAATTAGTTATCATGCTTAGACCCTCTATGGGGACCATATATAAGGGATTTATGACTAATGACCTATCAAATAACCTTAAATCTCTCCAGCAATCTCTCCAGTGCCTTTAGAACTTGTGGGCAACCCCTTCAGCAACCTTAAAACTCGTTGTACACCTATTGCCAACCTTAGAACTTGCTGGTGATCTTTCCAACAACCTCAAACCTCACCAAAGACTAAGAAATTGCCAAAACCTCATATTTGGCCAAAAATTGCCCAAAACGTGCTGGAAAGCCTGTGATTGTACCGAAAACTGTCCATAAATTACCAAGTAACCCTCAAATGCTGGTCAAAGATAGCCTAGGCAATAATAAAAGGCTCTTCTACAGTGCATAAAACTTCTCCAAACACACTGAAAAAGCACTAAGGGCGATCCCCTTTGAACCATTGGTTGCTTTGATCATAATCAAGGCGATGGCCGTATCGCTTTGAGCAAAACCTCGCCTAGGTGCACTTGACAACTATGCATATATGTGAATTGAAGCACCTTCTCAGTAAACCATTTGTCATGCTATGTAACCGTGTGGCTTCTAATGCAAATGTAACTGAGATCTCAACTAATTCTAGACAAACCAATAAATTAAAAAAAAAAAAATGAAGTAAGCTAAAAATGCCGCTTATTTTAAGGTGAAAATATTATATACCATCTATATTTAACAACCATTTCCTTAACACTATCTTGTCTTAAAAAAGGTACAGTTCTGCCACATTGCAACAAGAAAACATACCAAAACACTTGATCTGGGAGCAGCATGTAATAAATGTAGGTTGCCTCTTCCTGTTTCATTCTGAAAAAAAAAAAAAATCACTTCAGTTATCCAGCATAGAATAAATTGGGGAATGACATTCTGCAGAGGAAAAATATAATTCCTATACCTTGATTCGTTTCTTGTACCCCTGGTTCCTGTAAAGCCCCAAGTCATGGGACAATTGCAAGGAACCAGCAACCACCATTGTAGGGTTGATATGTATAAGCAAGGCGGTGCCACTACATAAACTACCAGTTAACCTGAAAAAACAGACTTAAGAAACTCCCCCAAAAAAAAAAATTAAAGCTACATATTATTGCACCAAAAATAATCATTGTTCCCAATTAATTCATATGAAAAATAATCATATAAATCAAATGGTGTATATAAAGTAATAGCTATGCCTATAAACAAATTCATTAACAATAAGGGTGTGCATTGCCCGGTTTGATGCAATCTGGAAGCTTCTTCAAACTAAACTAAAAAAAAAATGATTTATAAAATTTTCAAAACAAACTAAACCATTTTAGGTTTCAAACCAAACCAAATTAAAAAAATACAATTTGATTCAGTTTGGACTACAGTTCAAACCTATTAAAATCATTCACTTCTAAATATATATTATTTAATAAAATTAATTGAATTATAATTTTTTAAAACATAATATAAATATGTAAAATAAATATGAAATATATATACAATATATATGTATAGAAATTGACAAAATAAATATAAAAAAAAAGTTGAATTTGCTTATTGAAAAATTTTGTCGAAAATAGTTTATATATATATATATAAATAAAAATAAAAATATAATTTACGATTTGGTTCGTTTTAAAAATCACCAAACTAGAAATTATTCTTTAAACTAAACCAAATCATAATTTTTAAGAAGTTCAATCCTAATTTACTGCAAGAACAGAACAAAAATTAAATTTACATTTGTCATGATAACCCTAGAAATGAAATACAGTATCCAAATTCTCATAATTTCAATTTCATTAAATAAAGTCCATAGCTGTTATAAGTTCAATTATCAAATTCAGCGGAAAATTTTTAAACGCAAGGCAAACAATACAGAAAAACTAGTCAGTTAGCTAATGAAAATTAAAAACAAATAAATAAAAGGAATGAAATTTAATCAGAAAAATGAAAGGGAATCCTGAAAAAATATCATATATGATAGCAATAAGAGTTACTTTAGCAGAGAATTTCAGGGTTCTAAAGCTTCCAAGAAATTCCAAGATGCTGAGGGGTAGATAGTTGAAACGGGTTGAGAGCCGGAGAAGTAAGTACCAATTCTATACCGTTAGAATAGTCACCAATAGCTTTGCTACAGTGGCTAAGATTTAGCCACGTGGATTACCACGTAAAGACGGCATGGCACACGCACACCACCAGCTAGGGGCACAAATAAGTGAACATTTAAAAACGTGGAAATATTTGAAGAATTTGGAAGCATCTGTATTTGAGTAGTACTACCTGGAAAAAAAGGCCAAAAAAACTTAATCCTACCTTACGATTGGTGTAAACAAAAACTCTTGATGGGATAATGTACGAAAATTTAAATATTCACAATTTTATTAAAATTATTTATTATAATTAAAGATAAAATTATTAGTTATCAAAAAAATATTTAATAAATTAAAATCTTATTTTATTTTTATCTCTTAATTTTAAAAAATAGTAATTTCTCTCAAATTCTAAATTTTAAAAAGTTACCATTTTTCTCCTAAAACCCTAAGCTCAAAAACTAACCCATTTTCCCAATAATGAAATCCACTCTGATTGAAAACTTTACCATCTTCTTTTCTTATCGATTCATGAAGATTGATATCCACTCTCATTAGACGAAGATAAATCATCTTCATTCGATTGAAGATTAGCTTTGAGAGAATCATCTTTATTCGATCTTCTGTCAAAACGAACAAGATCTGCAGTCGATTCACGAATCTGGAGAAGCTAACAGAAGACAAATGAGATTTATTGAGATTAGGTGGATTCCACCGATCTATCTATCGTCAAAAGTGACAAAGAGTGTTAGAGAAAGGTTGTCAGTCTTAGAGAAGGTGGTCGAAGTGGATTTCGTTGTCAAAAAATGGATTGGTTTTTGCGTTTAGAGTTTCAAGGGGGAAATGGTAACTTTTCAAAACTTATGTTTTGAGGAAAATTGTTATTTTTAAAAACTAAAAGGAAAAATGAGATAAAAATTTAGTTTATTAAATATTTTTTTGATAAATAACAGTTTTATCTTTAATCTTAACAAAAAATTTTAACAGATTAAATTTTCAAAAATTACTGAGTGAAAGTTTAGATTTACACTAAACCTTGAGTGGAAATAAGTCTTTGGGGCTAATAAAAATACCCTTTTAACTTTAAAATAAACCTTTGAGAAATTGTTTTAATCAAAGTTTCATTTGAAAAATATTTCTAATATATTTAGTTAAGGTAATAATTTATTGAAAAATGAGAAATTATTACAAATATAGATGGTTTAAAATATTACCAAATATAAAATATTATAATATTTGATAAAAATTTATAGGTATAAATAATTATTGTGTTTGGTTGTATATAATAAAATATTATTAAAATATATATTTTATTTAAATACCTTTTTATATAATTATTATAAAATATTTTTTGTATTATCAATTATATTAATTGAAAATTAAGGTATTTTTTCTTTAAAATTAATAATTAAAAATAGAAATATAACAAACTTAAACTTACATTGATAATTTTTTTGTACCTAAAGTAAAGTTAATAATCAAATTACTTTTTATATTATTTTGTGATATTATCTTTTGTATTATTTATCATACCACTATTAATAATAGAAAATTATCAAAAAAATTTATTACTTACAAATCAAATCAAATAATATAAATTATAAAAGATAAATTATCAAATTAATCTTTTTATAATTCCACTAAACCCTCTTATCAGTCTTTTAGGATTATGCATGATTCGGTTTGGTGAGGTTTGAGAGTTTTTTCAAACTAAACTGAAAAAAATGTTTGAAAAATTTTCAAATCAAACTAAACAATTTTACATTTCAAACCAAATCAAATGAAATTGAAAAATACAATTTGGTCCAGTTTGAATTACAATTTGAACCGTAGTTATCAGTATTTTACGATACATTATATGTATTGTATATATTAGATCCGGGTCCACCCACGACTGGTCGACCTGATCCGGTTTAATATAACTATTAAGGGCAGTTATAAGAGGAAGTTGGAGGGCATTGAACATATATAAATTGTCCAAACTACCTCCTCACAAAGCATCATGCCATTTTTTATCAGAAAGAAAAGGATTTCTCTTTTCCCCTCTTACAAAACCAAAAATGTACAGTAAACTTGTCTCTCAAATGAAAATCAGTACATAGGCAAATGACGTCATGAAAATACCCTAACGTCGATACCTTGCACCGTATTCGAAGAGACTTTATCAAAAATTACTCTGGGTACGCAAATCCTTATTTACAAAATTCATAGAATTTGATCCGAACATGTTTAATTATTTTCAACATTGATATCAGAGCCTAGGATACGTATTTGCTATGTTTTCTATTAATCGTATTGTGTATATTATGCAAATTAGAATATATATATTGAATTTTGTTTAAAAAAATTCATTTTTGGGCACGAATTTAATTCGATCAAAAATGCATGAAATTGGTGTTGGAAAACATGCTGGATGAATGATTGGAATGGTATTACATGTTTTAAATTGAAAAATGACTTGAATTAATGCCGAAATCCATGAAAATTGATCCAAAATTGAGACCCAACATGTGTTTTTCTTTGTCGCGGTTTTGACGGATTCCGACGCCATTAGCACTGGAACTTGGAATGATAAGGCTTACCGTCGATTGGGTAACAAAAAGCCCATGGTTTCATCGTCGAAAAGTCACCGAAAGTCAACTAATTGAACGAATAGAAATCTAGGGTTTTCGTATAGAACCGGATCGAAATAGAATTGAAAAAACCCAATTACCTGACCTAGAGGTCAACAGGTTGGTCAAGACACATTAATCAATGTGTCAACCCGTTGAGTCAACAGGTCAACCGAACCAGTCAATGCCCCATCAAGTTAGTTGATCTGTCAACAATCAAACTATTGACGATAACGTTGACAAGCGCGTGACAGCCTCATTCCAAGCGTGGCGGTGCGTGCAAGCACGTGACAATCATTAGGTAGGGCATCTAACTCATTCCTGGTGTGTGAAGTCGCGTGCTAACTCTTTTATGGCATGTAGAGGTGCGTGAGGCGTCGTCTCGACGTGTGGAGGAGCATATGAGCTTATTTTGGCGCATGAACAACCATTTCTAACGCATCTTGGCACGTGAAACCTGTTTTCTAGTCCTTGAAAGTTGTTTAGTACTCAAATCTATATGTGAGATGTGTTTCATGGGTCTTACGACGCATAATGACATATAATATCTTATTCTGACTCCCGAAAACACATATTGGTGTTTTGAAATACATGTTTCCACTTCATACAAGTTTATTGACTAGGGACTATCACATTGCATGTCAAAACTAACAATACTCTGTTGAATTCTCTTAATTAAAAAAGAGATAATATCCATGCGTGAATATGAGCCCCGTAATCAATGATCTTATTCGAGACAAGAATTTGAAACTTTTTGAAACTGAGTGGATTCATTACAGCTTGTTATAAAGCGACACTTAGTAATGTACGAGAGAATATCCACTATATTAACGTTATTCCCAAATTAACGTAATGTGAGGTATTTGACCTAACACAAATATAATAGAGACTTTATCATGGATAAAAAAACTCAGAAATTAATACGGATTGATGAAATAGTTTTAGTCAAAATAGATGATACATTCGTTGTATTATATATATTTGTTAAATATGAAAATTCTGATATTAGTAGAATTTAATGAAATTCTCATCCAAAATTAATATTAGCGCAATTAGATTAAAGTTTAAAATGTCAAGCATTTGCGTCATAGAAGATGATTGGGAACATAGTAAACTTTCGATTATGTGTCTTATGTGAGATATTTTAAAAGTTTTAATACGCAGTTACGACAATTGATGTGTATTTGATAACGTTGTATCTGATAGATATGTCTATGTGATTTAGTTAACTATAACATCTTAAAAAATGATAGCTGATTTGAATGGGAATAATACTGAATAGAGAGAATTATAATGTGTGGTATTTGAAATACACAATATCTTAGATGAGCAAAACGCTTTGGAGACTGTAGATCAGGTTTAGATAGAGTCATGGCTAACTAAGGGACAAAAACCTAAATGAGTGTCTTACACAAACGTGTTATGGACGCATATCACGCATGCAAGAAGCAAGACTCACTTCGTGTAATATCTTGATCAGTTTCATAAATAATGATCTAGTATATGAATATTAGTAATATTCAACTGCATATGTCATAAGTATTGGTTTAATTGAAAAGTTTAGAGGAACTGTCGTCCCTAAATAAAGACAGTTGAATGTTGAATTTAATTAAATGTCAAATCTGATTATGGAACTGAAGTCAGCTATGTGTAACCTGATACATAAACAGTAGGTTCATTTAGAAAAGTGATCCCTTCTCAATAATGGGAGCGTATGAAGGTACATATGACCCATAATGAGGAAAGAACGACTTTTGTTAGTTGTTCTAGCCACATAGAGGACAAGTACCCTTGAGGCAACTGAACTTGGCACTTGGGCATACGTTGCAGAGTCAAGTTTTAAAAGTGAGTGGCTTAAGTCCTAATACAGGAAAAAGATCATTTAATACTCAAAGAATAAGAATAAGGAATCAAAATGGAAGAGTGGCAAAAGTACTAGAAGAAGAGACGGAAACAAGATGAATAGTTACAATAAAAGCAACAAGAGTTATATCGCCTATAAATGAACAGAGTTGAAAATGATAGTCTTATTCAATATAAAGTGATGAAACTTTATTTTCTAGTACTATGATATTAACTGAATATTATCTTACGTGGATTATGAACTCAAAACCACCGATCAAGTAGCTCATGATAGAAAATCTTTAGTAAATTTCTATTGAATTCTGAATAAAGTAAATTGGATATATGTAGACAACAACACAAATGTTGTAGTAAGAGGAATAGACACGAACAAATGAGTTTTACGAGATGGTCAAATCTTATACCTACACCAAATCTAATATACTTCAAATATTCAACAAATCTTGGTCGAAGTACTTATTCTTCTTAAACTAAGACATAATTTGAATTTTTCTGTGTGTTTTGTTGAAATACAATATAATTGACTTCTATAGATTTGGTTTGTTGGTTGAATGGTTATATGTTGTTTGTTACTTTAAATTTTGACAATGTTAAGTTTTTTATTTTTTGTTTCTCCTCTATGTATGGATATGAATGCAAATATATGACATATTGAATTAGGACAAGTTGACCAAGATAGGTTGAATAAATTGGCCTATAAAAGTTTATTATGAACTTTTACATAAATAAAACTGTTCACATGTGAACATTACCTAACTGAAAAAACTTCTAGAAACTGAGTAATAAAAAAGAAATAGTATAGTAAATAGTAATTATAAAACTTTGCAACAAACCAGTGTGACAGAGAAGAGTAATTGAACTCTATTGGAAATGGTTAAGTTAATGATGACGTAAGTAAAACATCAAGTCACTTTGTGATGATATGATGTTTATTGTTGCTTGTGTACTTAATCGATTGTTTACTAATCCAATTGCTTCCACTATCTACAAGTTATGGTAAGGTAGAAAATCTAAGTTAATTGATTGCAACCTTAGTAGTTAGCAATGTCTATCCATAGTTTTTCTCATAAGTTTGAACAATTAGGACTAAGAAGAAATGAATGTATCTTTATCAGATACACTGAACACTCTAAAGGATATGTGTTCATTAGGAAGGATTTCGTTAGAAGATTAACTGAACTTATATTAGAGATATTATATTCATAGAGGATATTTTTTTTGATGTTGATAAAAGATTTCATCTGAATAAGATGAGAAAAGAATAAGGATGGGTATCTTTTAATGACCATTAGTTGAGTTCTAAGATATAAAACTTATACTTGCTCTAAATAGTGGAAGCAAATGCAATTGAACTCTAACCTATTTCGGATAGTGGGAGTAATGATCTTCAATTGCTTACTTCATTCATCTTAATCTAGTAGGAGCATTGAGATTAAACTTTAATCTATTTCAAATAGTGAGAACATTAATTCTCAATTGCATTAGAGTGGACATCCAAAAGTATTCCAGTGACGTTTTGAATTGAAAACGAGATTTTTATAATCACTCCCCAAGATGATGAAGAACCTGAAATAATTGTCTCATCTCTTGATAAGAAAATTTTGAAATGCATTGGAAGAAGAGATGAAATACAAAGAAAACAAACTAATTTTAGGTTTTGGTTGACTTATTGCCAGATTGAAAATTCATTAGGAATGAACGTGTTTCCTGAATTAGTCGTAAGGCGGATGACTCAATAAATAAATATAATTTTGCTTAATATCGAAAAACTATATCCAATCAGAAGGTATAGATTGTATAGAATGATATTTTCATCATTTATAAGATTTACTTCAATATGTTTGATTCTAGTTGTAGTAACACATTTGAATTTAGAATTACATCAGATGAATGTCAAGATAATTTTCCTTAGTGAAAAACATGACAAAAAAATCCGCATGAAATAAGATATAGGTCTCGTTGTTATAGGTTTGAAACACAGAGTGTGCAAGCTTCAAAGACGTTGAATGACCTAAAACTGTCATCCAAATACTGACACTTGAAATTTCATAAATGTTAATATCTTACGACTTTAAAATAATTAATAAAGACCATCATGTCTATTTGACAAAGTCTAATAACAAATTTGTAATTCTATCAATGTGTGATGATGTATAGATAGCTATAAATGATTTGAAGTAAGTGATAGTCATCAAATGATGGTTGTCCATACTTTTGATTTGCAGGAAGTGAGAAAACCAATTACATATTGTGAATTTATATCTAGAGGAATTATTTAAAGAAACTTTTGACTTTCTCATAAGAGCATAATATTCAAAAGATTCTAGAACAATTCAATATGGTATACTATGAACCCGTTGATATTTCCGTGTCAAATGATGAATTATTGAGCCAACAGAGATATGTCTCAAAACTTAAAATAGAAGCAGAAAAATGTCAAATGTTACCTATTCAAATGTCATTGGATGTATTATGTATGTTATGGTGCGTACATGCCCAAATATTTATTTTTGTTATTAGGCTAATTAGTCGATATGAGTAAATGTTGAAAAGAGCACTGAAAGGCTGTATGTAAAATTTTGATATTTTTAAAAAGGTCTATGGATGATTGCTTATGTAATTAAGAATCGAACTTGCGTTTGATTCGCTATTGAGATGTCAGTTGAAGAAAGAGTTTAAACTAATGCAAATTACATTATGGGTATGTTTTCTTACTCCAAAAAGACTCATATCTTGGAAAGATAAAAAACAGAGATACGTAGTCGTATCCATATCGGAATCTAGTATATAGTTTGTTGAATAAATGTGCAAGAAACTGTTTAGTTAAGAAGATTCTTCGTGAATCTGAGTAAACAAAACGATATTGCCGAAGTAATAGTTGTCTGTTGAAATAAAAGATCCTAAATTTTTATAAAATAACTAAACATATCGACACTAGACATAATGTAATAAGAGACTCCATTTCCAAAAGGGAAATGAACGTACAATATAATTTTACGTATTGTATGGTCACTAATCCTTTGACCGAGATTCTTCCAAGAAAAGTATCTCTTGCACATGTTAAATTTCTTAGATTGTGTAGACTATTATTGATAAATGTTGAGCTTATATATACTGTATTGATAACACAATGTCAAAAACCATGAATTTAAGTTCATTTTATGTTTTTTAACTTGAGTCCCGAAATTCTTGGATTTTCACTGTATACACATTGTTTTAGCTCAACAAGATTGTAATATCACATAAGTTAGAGATTGACTCACTCACAAAAGCAATCACCTTTGACGCTAAGAGAGCGAACAAAGATAAGACATTATTCTTAAAAAATGTGATACTAAGAGAGCATACCAATGAGGGACAAATTTCTCAAGAAAAGTTTTATTGAAGTTAAAAATGTTGCCTTAATGATTGATCAAGATAAGGCATGAATAGATACATTTGAAAATGAGCGATTTAGATTCTCCATATCCAAATAACTTGTGAATGCTAGATGTGAGTTTTTAACATGAATAAATACTACAAGTGTGAAGATGATTAAAAACTTAGGTTAAACGTTGGGTGTAACGACTGAACTAATATATGTATAGTGTTGTGAAATGACATTTGAGAAAATATACACTGTAGCACATGATTCATATTATGTGTGCATAAGTAAGACGACTAGTTAAAGTAGTGAGAGGATGAATCCCTGCTCCCTCACTGTGTGAGACTTTATGAGGATTATCTCATGTTGGTATATTTTGACTCTTTACTATTGTTCGATAATTACTCTTAGTGTTGCTATCTTAGCTTAGAATCTATGACCATGCGTGATTCAGTCTATGAAATATGACTAGAAAAATAATTAAGTTTAAATTGAGAATTTCGAATAGAAGAGGAAAACTTACATGTTATGTGTGTCCATTGGTCGACCGATCATGTTACTCATATGGAGATTAGACTTGATCATGGATACATAAAAAAATAACACAATGATAAATAAGGGATTAAAGGGGACTAGTGTTATCAAGTACGTTTGGGTGTTGCGAGTCTAACGCTTTATTTTTGTTTTATTCGGATTGAAGCGATTATGCTATTCCTAACAGATACATAGTATTTAACTCCTAAATGCAGGTTGCTTACGAGGTCGCATGACACATTTGCGAGTATGAAACATACTATTATATGAGATTTTTGTGGCTAAGTATTTGGTTCGGGTCTTCTGTTAAGTGTGAGTGGGAGATATTAGATCCCGGTCAACCCATGACAGGTCAATCTGATCCAGTTTAATATAACTATTAAGGGCAATTATAAGAGAAAGTTGAAGGACAGTTAAACATATATAAATTGTTCAAATTGCCTTCTCAAAAAACATCATGCCATTTTTTATCAAAAAGAAAAGGATTTCTCCTTTCCTCTCCTACAAACCAAAAATGTACAGTAAACTTGTCTTCCAAATGAAAATCAGTATGTGGATAAATGACGTCATGAAAATAGACTAACGTTGATACCTTGTGTCATATTCGAAGAAACTTCATCGAAAATTACTTTGAGTACGCAAATCCTTATTTACAGAATTCATTGAATTTGATCTGGACATGTTTAATTATTTTCAACAATGTACATATGGAAAACAATACGTAACATAAAATGTATTAAATTAATATAATATAATAAACATATTATATGATAAAATACATATCTTATGATACAATACAATACATATTATCAATATGAATTGATACATTTTTTTTGAGAAAATGATTGTGTAATAGTAATATAAATGAAAATTTTTAAAATATTAAGAGTGCTTGTGATATTTTTCAAAATAATGACGTCTTAATTTAATATTTTATTATTTTAATTTTTAAAAGGCGTATCATACAATATAATACATATTATGGTAAATTAAATTTTTAATATATAATACGATACATGATTTAACTAGCATGGTTTGAATATTTTAAACTCATATATATATATATATATATATATATATATATATATATATATATATATATATATATATATATAATAAAATTACTGGAATATAGTTTTCTAAAACATAATAAACAAGTATAAAATAAATAAAAAAATATACATTTAAAATGAAAAAATAAATATGAAAAAACAAATTGTATATTTAATTATTTATTAGAAAATTTTATTAAACATAATTATATATATATATATATATATATATATATATATATATATATATATATATATATATATATATATATTAAATACAGTTTATATTTTGGTTTGGTTTGAAAATTGTTCGAATTATAACTCAAACTAAAAAAATAATAATTTGAAAAATTTCAACTTAAATCAAACCATTTTACAAATTAAACCAAGTCAAATTATAATTTTTAAATAATTCGGTTCAATTTTATAATTTGAATCGAATTATGCGCAACCTTACAATCTTTTATTTAGAGTGTCCTCTTAGAATTGACTATGGGCCGGGCGGGGATCCATTTTCCAGGCCCATCCTGGCTAGAATTTTCCGAATTACAGCAAAATAGAACACGCTGTTATTGCTACAGTACAATAAAGAAGTCTGAAGAGGGACCACCCCTAAAGAAAGCCGCGTCAACAGCGCATTGTGAAAAAAACGACTTTGCAGAGGGGGATGGAGAAGGAGGAGGAGGTGAAGAAGGAAGCGTTAGAGATAATCCGGCAATACGAAAAGCTGCCTGCTTTGGTTGTATTTGATCTCGATTACACTGTCTGGCCGTTCTACTGCGAGTGTTTTTACGAAGATGAAATGCCATACCTCTATCCTCAAGTTAAACCCATTTTACACGCTCTCCAGGAGAAAGGAATTGA
>NW_025401230.1:2500-10000 GCF_011075055.1 Mangifera indica | reverse complement strand
GTTTAGGGTTTAGGGTTTAGGGTTTAGGGTTTAGGGTTTAGGGTTTAGGGTTTAGGGTTTAGGGTTTAGGGTTTAGGGTTTAGGGTTTAGGGTTTAGGGTTTAGGGTTTAGGGTTTAGGGTTTAGGGTTTAGGGTTTAGGGTTTAGGGTTTAGGGTTTAGGGTTTAGGGTTTAGGGTTTAGGGTTTAGGGTTTAGGGTTTAGGGTTTAGGGTTTAGGGTTTAGGGTTTAGGGTTTAGGGTTTAGGGTTTAGGGTTTAGGGTTTAGGGTTTAGGGTTTAGGGTTTAGGGTTTAGGGTTTAGGGTTTAGGGTTTAGGGTTTAGGGTTTAGGGTTTAGGGTTTAGGGTTTAGGGTTTAGGGTTTAGGGTTTAGGGTTTAGGGTTTAGGGTTTAGGGTTTAGGGTTTAGGGTTTAGGGTTTAGGGTTTAGGGTTTAGGGTTTAGGGTTTAGGGTTTAGGGTTTAGGGTTTAGGGTTTAGGGTTTAGGGTTTAGGGTTTAGGGTTTAGGGTTTAGGGTTTAGGGTTTAGGGTTTAGGGTTTAGGGTTTAGGGTTTAGGGTTTAGGGTTTAGGGTTTAGGGTTTAGGGTTTAGGGTTTAGGGTTTAGGGTTTAGGGTTTAGGGTTTAGGGTTTAGGGTTTAGGGTTTAGGGTTTAGGGTTTAGGGTTTAGGGTTTAGGGTTTAGGGTTTAGGGTTTAGGGTTTAGGGTTTAGGGTTTAGGGTTTAGGGTTTAGGGTTTAGGGTTTAGGGTTTAGGGTTTAGGGTTTAGGGTTTAGGGTTTAGGGTTTAGGGTTTAGGGTTTAGGGTTTAGGGTTTAGGGTTTAGGGTTTAGGGTTTAGGGTTTAGGGTTTAGGGTTTAGGGTTTAGGGTTTAGGGTTTAGGGTTTAGGGTTTAGGGTTTAGGGTTTAGGGTTTAGGGTTTAGGGTTTAGGGTTTAGGGTTTAGGGTTTAGGGTTTAGGGTTTAGGGTTTAGGGTTTAGGGTTTAGGGTTTAGGGTTTAGGGTTTAGGGTTTAGGGTTTAGGGTTTAGGGTTTAGGGTTTAGGGTTTAGGGTTTAGGGTTTAGGGTTTAGGGTTTAGGGTTTAGGGTTTAGGGTTTAGGGTTTAGGGTTTAGGGTTTAGGGTTTAGGGTTTAGGGTTTAGGGTTTAGGGTTTAGGGTTTAGGGTTTAGGGTTTAGGGTTTAGGGTTTAGGGTTTAGGGTTTAGGGTTTAGGGTTTAGGGTTTAGGGTTTAGGGTTTAGGGTTTAGGGTTTAGGGTTTAGGGTTTAGGGTTTAGGGTTTAGGGTTTAGGGTTTAGGGTTTAGGGTTTAGGGTTTAGGGTTTAGGGTTTAGGGTTTAGGGTTTAGGGTTTAGGGTTTAGGGTTTAGGGTTTAGGGTTTAGGGTTTAGGGTTTAGGGTTTAGGGTTTAGGGTTAGGGTTTAGGGTTTAGGGTTTAGGGTTTAGGGTTTAGGGTTTAGGGTTTAGGGTTTAGGGTTTAGGGTTTAGGGTTTAGGGTTTAGGGTTTAGGGTTTAGGGTTTAGGGTTTAGGGTTTAGGGTTTAGGGTTTAGGGTTTAGGGTTTAGGGTTTAGGGTTTAGGGTTTAGGGTTTAGGGTTTAGGGTTTAGGGTTTAGGGTTTAGGGTTTAGGGTTTAGGGTTTAGGGTTTAGGGTTTAGGGTTTAGGGTTTAGGGTTTAGGGTTTAGGGTTTAGGGTTTAGGGTTTAGGGTTTAGGGTTTAGGGTTTAGGGTTTAGGGTTTAGGGTTTAGGGTTTAGGGTTTAGGGTTTAGGGTTTAGGGTTTAGGGTTTAGGGTTTAGGGTTTAGGGTTTAGGGTTTAGGGTTTAGGGTTTAGGGTTTAGGGTTTAGGGTTTAGGGTTTAGGGTTTAGGGTTTAGGGTTTAGGGTTTAGGGTTTAGGGTTTAGGGTTTAGGGTTTAGGGTTTAGGGTTTAGGGTTTAGGGTTTAGGGTTTAGGGTTTAGGGTTTAGGGTTTAGGGTTTAGGGTTTAGGGTTTTAGGGTTTTAGGGTTTTAGGGTTTAGGGTTTAGGGTTTAGGGTTTAGGGTTTAGGGTTTAGGGTTTAGGGTTTAGGGTTTAGGGTTTAGGGTTTAGGGTTTAGGGTTTAGGGTTTAGGGTTTAGGGTTTAGGGTTTAGGGTTTAGGGTTTAGGGTTTAGGGTTTAGGGTTTAGGGTTTAGGGTTTAGGGTTTAGGGTTTAGGGTTTAGGGTTTAGGGTTTAGGGTTTAGGGTTTAGGGTTTAGGGTTTAGGGTTTAGGGTTTAGGGTTTAGGGTTTAGGGTTTAGGGTTTAGGGTTTAGGGTTTAGGGTTTAGGGTTTAGGGTTTAGGGTTTAGGGTTTAGGGTTTAGGGTTTAGGGTTTAGGGTTTAGGGTTTAGGGTTTAGGGTTTAGGGTTTAGGGTTTAGGGTTTAGGGTTTAGGGTTTAGGGTTTAGGGTTTAGGGTTTAGGGTTTAGGGTTTAGGGTTTAGGGTTTAGGGTTTAGGGTTTAGGGTTTAGGGTTTAGGGTTTAGGGTTTAGGGTTTAGGGTTTAGGGTTTAGGGTTTAGGGTTTAGGGTTTAGGGTTTAGGGTTTAGGGTTTAGGGTTTAGGGTTTAGGGTTTAGGGTTTAGGGTTTAGGGTTTAGGGTTTAGGGTTTAGGGTTTAGGGTTTAGGGTTTAGGGTTTAGGGTTTAGGGTTTAGGGTTTAGGGTTTAGGGTTTAGGGTTTAGGGTTTAGGGTTTAGGGTTTAGGGTTTAGGGTTTAGGGTTTAGGGTTTAGGGTTTAGGGTTTAGGGTTTAGGGTTTAGGGTTTAGGGTTTAGGGTTTAGGGTTTAGGGTTTAGGGTTTAGGGTTTAGGGTTTAGGGTTTTAGGGTTTAGGGTTTAGGGTTTTAGGGTTTAGGGTTTAGGGTTTAGGGTTTAGGGTTTAGGGTTTAGGGTTTAGGGTTTAGGGTTTAGGGTTTAGGGTTTAGGGTTTAGGGTTTAGGGTTTAGGGTTTAGGGTTTAGGGTTTAGGGTTTAGGGTTTAGGGTTTAGGGTTTAGGGTTTAGGGTTTAGGGTTTAGGGTTTAGGGTTTAGGGTTTAGGGTTTAGGGTTTAGGGTTTAGGGTTTAGGGTTTAGGGTTTAGGGTTTAGGGTTTAGGGTTTAGGGTTTAGGGTTTAGGGTTTAGGGTTTAGGGTTTAGGGTTTAGGGTTTAGGGTTTAGGGTTTAGGGTTTAGGGTTTAGGGTTTAGGGTTTAGGGTTTAGGGTTTAGGGTTTAGGGTTTAGGGTTTAGGGTTTAGGGTTTAGGGTTTAGGGTTTAGGGTTTAGGGTTTAGGGTTTAGGGTTTAGGGTTTAGGGTTTAGGGTTTAGGGTTTAGGGTTTAGGGTTTAGGGTTTAGGGTTTAGGGTTTAGGGTTTAGGGTTTAGGGTTTAGGGTTTAGGGTTTAGGGTTTAGGGTTTAGGGTTTAGGGTTTAGGGTTTAGGGTTTAGGGTTTAGGGTTTAGGGTTTAGGGTTTAGGGTTTAGGGTTTAGGGTTTAGGGTTTAGGGTTTAGGGTTTAGGGTTTAGGGTTTAGGGTTTAGGGTTTAGGGTTTAGGGTTTAGGGTTTAGGGTTTAGGGTTTAGGGTTTAGGGTTTAGGGTTTAGGGTTTAGGGTTTAGGGTTTAGGGTTTAGGGTTTAGGGTTTAGGGTTTAGGGTTTAGGGTTTAGGGTTTAGGGTTTAGGGTTTAGGGTTTAGGGTTTAGGGTTTAGGGTTTAGGGTTTAGGGTTTAGGGTTTAGGGTTTAGGGTTTAGGGTTTAGGGTTTAGGGTTTAGGGTTTAGGGTTTAGGGTTTAGGGTTTAGGGTTTAGGGTTTAGGGTTTAGGGTTTAGGGTTTAGGGTTTAGGGTTTAGGGTTTAGGGTTTAGGGTTTAGGGTTTAGGGTTTAGGGTTTAGGGTTTAGGGTTTAGGGTTTAGGGTTTAGGGTTTAGGGTTTAGGGTTTAGGGTTTAGGGTTTAGGGTTTAGGGTTTAGGGTTTAGGGTTTAGGGTTTAGGGTTTAGGGTTTAGGGTTTAGGGTTTAGGGTTTAGGGTTTAGGGTTTAGGGTTTAGGGTTTAGGGTTTAGGGTTTAGGGTTTAGGGTTTAGGGTTTAGGGTTTAGGGTTTAGGGTTTAGGGTTTAGGGTTTAGGGTTTAGGGTTTAGGGTTTAGGGTTTAGGGTTTAGGGTTTAGGGTTTAGGGTTTAGGGTTTAGGGTTTAGGGTTTAGGGTTTAGGGTTTAGGGTTTAGGGTTTAGGGTTTAGGGTTTAGGGTTTAGGGTTTAGGGTTTAGGGTTTAGGGTTTAGGGTTTAGGGTTTAGGGTTTAGGGTTTAGGGTTTAGGGTTTAGGGTTTAGGGTTTAGGGTTTAGGGTTTAGGGTTTAGGGTTTAGGGTTTAGGGTTTAGGGTTTAGGGTTTAGGGTTTAGGGTTTAGGGTTTAGGGTTTAGGGTTTAGGGTTTAGGGTTTAGGGTTTAGGGTTTAGGGTTTAGGGTTTAGGGTTTAGGGTTTAGGGTTTAGGGTTTAGGGTTTAGGGTTTAGGGTTTAGGGTTTAGGGTTTAGGGTTTAGGGTTTAGGGTTTAGGGTTTAGGGTTTAGGGTTTAGGGTTTAGGGTTTAGGGTTTAGGGTTTAGGGTTTAGGGTTTAGGGTTTAGGGTTTAGGGTTTAGGGTTTAGGGTTTAGGGTTTAGGGTTTAGGGTTTAGGGTTTAGGGTTTAGGGTTTAGGGTTTAGGGTTTAGGGTTTAGGGTTTAGGGTTTAGGGTTTAGGGTTTAGGGTTTAGGGTTTAGGGTTTAGGGTTTAGGGTTTAGGGTTTAGGGTTTAGGGTTTAGGGTTTAGGGTTTAGGGTTTAGGGTTTAGGGTTTAGGGTTTAGGGTTTAGGGTTTAGGGTTTAGGGTTTAGGGTTTAGGGTTTAGGGTTTAGGGTTTAGGGTTTAGGGTTTAGGGTTTAGGGTTTAGGGTTTAGGGTTTAGGGTTTAGGGTTTAGGGTTTAGGGTTTAGGGTTTAGGGTTTAGGGTTTAGGGTTTAGGGTTTAGGGTTTAGGGTTTAGGGTTTAGGGTTTAGGGTTTAGGGTTTAGGGTTTAGGGTTTAGGGTTTAGGGTTTAGGGTTTAGGGTTTAGGGTTTAGGGTTTAGGGTTTAGGGTTTAGGGTTTAGGGTTTAGGGTTTAGGGTTTAGGGTTTAGGGTTTAGGGTTTAGGGTTTAGGGTTTAGGGTTTAGGGTTTAGGGTTTAGGGTTTAGGGTTTAGGGTTTAGGGTTTAGGGTTTAGGGTTTAGGGTTTAGGGTTTAGGGTTTAGGGTTTAGGGTTTAGGGTTTAGGGTTTAGGGTTTAGGGTTTAGGGTTTAGGGTTTAGGGTTTAGGGTTTAGGGTTTAGGGTTTAGGGTTTAGGGTTTAGGGTTTAGGGTTTAGGGTTTAGGGTTTAGGGTTTAGGGTTTAGGGTTTAGGGTTTAGGGTTTAGGGTTTAGGGTTTAGGGTTTAGGGTTTAGGGTTTAGGGTTTAGGGTTTAGGGTTTAGGGTTTAGGGTTTAGGGTTTAGGGTTTAGGGTTTAGGGTTTAGGGTTTAGGGTTTAGGGTTTAGGGTTTAGGGTTTAGGGTTTAGGGTTTAGGGTTTAGGGTTTAGGGTTTAGGGTTTAGGGTTTAGGGTTTAGGGTTTAGGGTTTAGGGTTTAGGGTTTAGGGTTTAGGGTTTAGGGTTTAGGGTTTAGGGTTTAGGGTTTAGGGTTTAGGGTTTAGGGTTTAGGGTTTAGGGTTTAGGGTTTAGGGTTTAGGGTTTAGGGTTTAGGGTTTAGGGTTTAGGGTTTAGGGTTTAGGGTTTAGGGTTTAGGGTTTAGGGTTTAGGGTTTAGGGTTTAGGGTTTAGGGTTTAGGGTTTAGGGTTTAGGGTTTAGGGTTTAGGGTTTAGGGTTTAGGGTTTAGGGTTTAGGGTTTAGGGTTTAGGGTTTAGGGTTTAGGGTTTAGGGTTTAGGGTTTAGGGTTTAGGGTTTAGGGTTTAGGGTTTAGGGTTTAGGGTTTAGGGTTTAGGGTTTAGGGTTTAGGGTTTTTAGGGTTTAGGGTTTAGGGTTTAGGGTTTAGGGTTTAGGGTTTAGGGTTTAGGGTTTAGGGTTTAGGGTTTAGGGTTTAGGGTTTAGGGTTTAGGGTTTAGGGTTTAGGGTTTAGGGTTTAGGGTTTAGGGTTTAGGGTTTAGGGTTTAGGGTTTAGGGTTTAGGGTTTAGGGTTTAGGGTTTAGGGTTTAGGGTTTAGGGTTTAGGGTTTAGGGTTTAGGGTTTAGGGTTTAGGGTTTAGGGTTTAGGGTTTAGGGTTTAGGGTTTAGGGTTTAGGGTTTAGGGTTTAGGGTTTAGGGTTTAGGGTTTAGGGTTTAGGGTTTAGGGTTTAGGGTTTAGGGTTTAGGGTTTAGGGTTTAGGGTTTAGGGTTTAGGGTTTAGGGTTTAGGGTTTAGGGTTTAGGGTTTAGGGTTTAGGGTTTAGGGTTTAGGGTTTAGGGTTTAGGGTTTAGGGTTTAGGGTTTAGGGTTTAGGGTTTAGGGTTTAGGGTTTAGGGTTTAGGGTTTAGGGTTTAGGGTTTAGGGTTTAGGGTTTAGGGTTTAGGGTTTAGGGTTTAGGGTTTAGGGTTTAGGGTTTAGGGTTTAGGGTTTAGGGTTTAGGGTTTAGGGTTTAGGGTTTAGGGTTTAGGGTTTAGGGTTTAGGGTTTAGGGTTTAGGGTTTAGGGTTTAGGGTTTAGGGTTTAGGGTTTAGGGTTTAGGGTTTAGGGTTTAGGGTTTAGGGTTTAGGGTTTAGGGTTTAGGGTTTAGGGTTTAGGGTTTAGGGTTTAGGGTTTAGGGTTTAGGGTTTAGGGTTTAGGGTTTAGGGTTTAGGGTTTAGGGTTTAGGGTTTAGGGTTTAGGGTTTAGGGTTTAGGGTTTAGGGTTTAGGGTTTAGGGTTTAGGGTTTAGGGTTTAGGGTTTAGGGTTTAGGGTTTAGGGTTTAGGGTTTAGGGTTTAGGGTTTAGGGTTTAGGGTTTAGGGTTTAGGGTTTAGGGTTTAGGGTTTAGGGTTTAGGGTTTAGGGTTTAGGGTTTAGGGTTTAGGGTTTAGGGTTTAGGGTTTAGGGTTTAGGGTTTAGGGTTTAGGGTTTAGGGTTTAGGGTTTAGGGTTTAGGGTTTAGGGTTTAGGGTTTAGGGTTTAGGGTTTAGGGTTTAGGGTTTAGGGTTTAGGGTTTAGGGTTTAGGGTTTAGGGTTTAGGGTTTAGGGTTTAGGGTTTAGGGTTTAGGGTTTAGGGTTTAGGGTTTAGGGTTTAGGGTTTAGGGTTTAGGGTTTAGGGTTTAGGGTTTAGGGTTTAGGGTTTAGGGTTTAGGGTTTAGGGTTTAGGGTTTAGGGTTTAGGGTTTAGGGTTTAGGGTTTAGGGTTTAGGGTTTAGGGTTTAGGGTTTAGGGTTTAGGGTTTAGGGTTTAGGGTTTAGGGTTTAGGGTTTAGGGTTTAGGGTTTAGGGTTTAGGGTTTAGGGTTTAGGGTTTAGGGTTTAGGGTTTAGGGTTTAGGGTTTAGGGTTTAGGGTTTAGGGTTTAGGGTTTAGGGTTTAGGGTTTAGGGGTTTAGGGTTTAGGGTT
>NW_025401229.1:40000-41431 GCF_011075055.1 Mangifera indica | reverse complement strand
ACTTCAATGAGATATTATTCTGCATTGGAAAACACTGATATATTCTAATTCACTTTGGATGGATTAAAGTAGCGGAATAGATATATACTGAGCCATGAACATTGACTTATTGTGGATAGAAAATTCTGGAGATCCAGTGTTCAGATGACATAGCATGTTTGTTAAAAGATTTTATACATCAACAGAAAACAGCAGCAGAAGTATTTAATTAGAAAGAAGTTTCCTGACAAGTGAAATTAAGGAATAAGTCCGTAAAATTTCGAAAAAGATGCAGACAATGTAGCAGTTAAGAAGAAAATAATGAAGAACGAATTGTAACCTAGGGAAACAGATGAAACATAAGAAACGCATTCCGCAACGGCAGATAGAGTGACAGAGAAAAAAAGAAAAATCAGACGTTAAAGTATAATCGAAATATGATTGAATCATGAAGCATCGAACAGAACAGAACAAATTAATTATGCCTATGTTCGTATCGAAGAAATTAATCTAAACCCTAAATGAAAATTAAGAAAAACTTATTGACAGCAGGTCTCTTTATTGGTGAATTTCCGTTCAGCGTAAACCCTAAACAAGGGAAAAATCATGGGCAAGATCCCGCACGCACGAACCAGTGAAGGGAAAAAAGAGTGCGTGGCGGCAAACACTGAGAAAAATGAAAAATCTGTCAATTTAGCAGTTAATGTAGCAGTTAACAAGAACATAATGAAGAACGAATCCTAAACCCTATGGAAAACAAATGAAAGTTAAGAAACGTATTCCGCAGCAGCCGCAGATAGAGTGAGTTTGAAAAAAGAAAAATCAGTAATCCTAAATCAGTCGTTAAAGTATAATGGAAATATAATTGATTGAGGAAGCATCCTAAATCGTTTGTTATAGCAGAACAGAATAGACATAGCTGAACTCCGAAACCGATTCTGAAAATTAATAAAAAAAGCTCACATAGACTTACAAAAAAAAATTTTCATAACTTCATTCAGCAGGTCTGTTCAGCCCTTACTGGTAATCAAGGAAAAAAACGAAGGCGGCAAACGTCGAGCAAATTGACATAAGGCCGCTCAGCAGGTCTCTTTATTGGTCAATTTCGGTTCAGCCTAAACCCTAAACAAGGAAAAAAACCTTCACAGAAGATCGGAAGCATGCACGCACCAGTGAAGGGAAAAAAGAACGTGGCGGCAAACACTCAGGATCAACAGAGGGAAAACGGGAAATGTTGTTATTTATATTACGCAAAAATTTCGTATAACACCCTAGGGCTTAACTTAAGTCAATAGATATCCCATAGGGAGTTTGGAACGGATGAAAAACTTTGAACGGCCATAACTTTGTGCTCGGGTGTCGGATCGGGTGTTTTTTTTTTTTAAACCGCACGGAATCGCGCATAGAATAGCGTGGTCAAGTTCCAAAGGAGCTTGGGGTGTTATTTCGGGC
>NW_025401228.1:0-41471 GCF_011075055.1 Mangifera indica | reverse complement strand
TTCGACATTGTTTTAATTATTTTTCACTTACTATAGTACTAATCTAAGGGCTCGGACACCTTTAAAGTGAGCTCAAGCTTGACTCCACTCATGTTGAGTCAAGTTCAAAATTAGGTGGGTTTAACTCAATTTCAACCCTACTTAACAGTATGAACTGTGACTAATAACGTAGTTCTAGGTAAGTAATAGAGAAAATAACAACTTTTTTAACGTAATTCGACCCATTGCTCAAGAAATATTTTAGTCACAATTTGGTAACATTTTTTTATTAATGATATTACAATCTGGGTAATCTCCTATTAGGGTTTAATAGAGAAAATAACAACGTTTTTAATGTAATTCGACCCACTACACAAGAAATATTTTGGCTAAAATTTGATACCATTTTTTTATTAATGATATTATAATCTGGGTAATCTCCTATTACCAATGATGATCTACTAAACAATAGAGTGTGTAATTTTAATTTTAATATAATTTTATTTTTACTTATTAATTAAAAAAAAATCTCATTAAAATAATATTAATAATAATTTAAAAAATCTCTATAAGCAACAAGATAATAAGTTGATAAATAAACATTTACTTAATTAATGTTATAATTTGACAATATTTAAAAACACTAATATATTATCGAAATAAAAAATATTTTAGAAAATAAACAAAGCAAATATTTAACATAGCATTTGTAGTTTAATTATTTACAATATTAATGTGTATTAAATAACTTTTTAAAAGTATTTAAATAAAATAATATTTTAATATTATTTTATTACTGACAATTAAACATAATAATTATTTAAATATATTAAGTTTATCAAATATAATAATAATTTATATCTAATCATCTTTTAAATAATTATTTTTGTAATAGTCTTTTATTTTTTATTATAAAATATTAATTGAATTAAATGGATAAGGAGAGTTATAAGTGAGTGAGTTGCTTGTTTATCTAAACCGAGCGTCAGACCTGGTTGTTCAAGCCAGGACATGAAAAAAAATTTTCATTCCAAGCTTCGGGCCTCATATTTTTGTTTCGACCGTTTTCATCAAAATTCTTCTGGGCTTTAGACTTGTTTTGAGGATGCCCATGTATCTTAAAAACCTACAAAAACACCCCCTTAGAATCACATAAAGGTTAAAAAATGTAACAAATACAACCTGGCGCTCAATGAATTTGATGACCTATTGAGCCTTAGGCTTAAACAATCTTTTTTGAAGTCTGGACCTAATAATTTAATGGGCAAAATTTTTTCTCCAAGCCGGCACAAAGTCTGAATTCTATTTAGCTTAAAATTAATTGTTTGGGCCGAACAAATAGACCTTGCGCTTGCCCAAACCAATAGTGAGACCTATATACAATTATTTATTTATAAGACAGAGAATGGGTTAATTGAATAAGTTACATTGTCTAGATTCTTGTACATTGAATATAATAATTTAAAATAAAAGTTACTAGCAAACTACCACTATCATTCCATATCGGCAAGATTTAAAGATGAAACATGATCAAGTGAATCACGTAATTGTTAAGATTTGTCCTTCTTATAGTTTTTAGGTAAAAGAACTTGTGTCCATGTTGTAAGTTGTCATGCAAATAGATTATATAGCTAATTGCTACATCCAATTCATATAACTAGTAGTCTCTTTAGTATCATTTTCGTGAGTTTCATCGATGAGTCATTGCTCAGAATATTCGGCTCGGATAGGGTATCAACTGTAAAGAGGATCATGGACTATACATACAATTCGCCTTCATTATTTTTTTAAGAGACATCACATGAATGATACACCAATACAACAAAGGCTACCCATCAACTTCAAAACAAAACCAGTCCCATCGAAATATCCTTTCAAGACATTTACTGGCAAAATAAAGTCATAAACACCCAAATGTTAAAAAGTAAATCATATGGATCAATAAGACCGTAATCTAAAACTCATAAAAACAAAAGTTTTATGTCATGATAAAGTTCCATGTAAATGCTTATCCTAAAATTACGGGTCAAGATGGATGAATACAAATAATCTTAATTTTTTTTCCTCATTTTCAAACCGTGTGGACTCCACTCCTCTTACTAACTCTTAGCATGTTTTTCTTCCAGGAGAAGCCTCATTTGGTAGAGTATGTATTGGAGCAAAGATCAATCATGAAACTAGTATAGATTAGCATAATAAATCACTGTTAGGGTTTTTCATTTCAATAAGGACATATCAGAGTTCTAATGTGTACACTCAAAGTTTATTTAAGAGAATGTAAAATTGAATTTAGCTTCCTTAACCGACTGATCTTGAAAGTAATTGCTGCAAGGGGTCTTGAAGCTTAATTGTCTCTTGCACTAACTTATTCAAAAGCATTGTAGCCTCATATGTCTCTTTCATTTCATTATATTTTATTTTAGGAACATGTTCAGGGAAATGCTAAGGCAATTTCTAGGAAGAAAAGGAGTAGACTTTGTCAAAATTGGAAAGATGTGTCCTTCAGGTGCTCATGTCTTTGGTATTAATTAGCCCAAATTATATGATTCAATGTTCGGCCCATTTGAGAAATTTCAGTTTCAATAGTGCCACATAGAGCTGCACTTTTGAAGCATTCCACTTGGTGGTGGATACGAACTAAATCTGAGTAAGAGTCAATTTAGGCTTAACTCAAATCCAAAATAGCTAGTTCGAGAAATAAGGTACAACCTCATATGGTGATGGTAACATTGGGGTCAAGTGATAAGGAAGATCTAGAAGTGTTGTTGCTTTAGGAGGGTGGCAATTTGAGGACTCGAGAAACAAGGTAGTTGAAAGGGATATACTTGCCATGCTACAACTTTATAGATATATAAAAGAGCTCAAAATTAAGTGCTACGGTGGCAAAGAATTTCCTTCTTGGTTAGAAGATCCATTATCTCTAACATAGTGACCCTAAAATTGGGAAGCTATAGAAATTGTACATTCCTGCCTTCTTTGGGCACTTCAAGTCTTGACTATAAGGCGATGAGAAGATTAAAATAATAAAACTATATATGCATATTTTCAGTACATAATTAGACATAAATAATTTGTCATCATGTAGTTGAATGATTTTAAATTAAAAATAAAGGTAACACCTAATTATATTATGACATATCATTTGTATACCTAGTTATGATCATTCAATCACAGAAGCAGAATGATTTTTCAACTCTGAAAAATAATTGAAGCAAACACTTGTGATTCTTGATTCAAGCCCTTATGTTTTTGTTTTCTTCTTGGCCAAAGGACTATTTCCAACCCAAAGTATGTTGTTATTTCAAGTTTTCACCTGTTAACTTTGAAAATCACATTTACCCAGTCATAAACTGTTAAAATTAACGGTTTAAAAGGTAAAATCGTTATTTTATCTATAATATTAAAAATAAATTAAAATTTTATCTCTTTTCCCCCCCTAACCCCTAAAAAGTAACCATTTCCCCCTAGGCCAAATTTTAAAAAATAGCATGAGCCCTCTAAGGTTTAATTTTCAATCCTCGGTGCTAAACCCAACGCCATCGCCGACAATGAAACTTTTCAGAGGCATTACCATGTTTCAACAGTCTCTTTTCTTTCATCTAGAATGCCGGTCGATGGAGATTTAGGCTAGAAAGTCGAAGAGCTTTGTCGGAGATAAAGCTCTTCGTCTTCCCAGACAAAGACGACAACCTCATCTTCATCTGGGAAGACGAGGCCGTTGTCTTCATCTAGGAAGACGAAGACGAGACCATCATCTTTATCTGGGAAGACGAAGAGCTTTGTCTCTCGACGAAGCTCTTCGACTTTTTTCAACCCAGATCTCTATCGATCGGTGTTTCAAAGGAGGAAAGAGAGATTTTCAGAGCATGGTGATATCTTTGGAAAGCTTCATCGTCGGCGATGGTGTCAAATTTGACGTCAAAGATTGAAAACTAAACCTTAGAGGGGGAATGCTATTTTTAAAACTTGACCTAGGGGGAAATGGTTAGTTTTTAGGGGTTAGGGGGAAAAAAGAGATAAAATTTTAAGGGATTAGAGTTTCGTTAATTTTAACTGTTCATGGGTGGGTAAATGAGATTTTCAAAATTAACAAGGGGAAACTTAGAAAAACATCATACCTTAGGTGAGAAATAGTCCTTTGGCCTTTCTTCTTTAACAATTGAAAATCAAATAATGTAAGGTAGATTCATGTTTATGACTTCATGTAAAATATAATTTTATTACGATTTCGTGTTATTTATATTTTTTAATGTTGTAATTTCATGTTGTTGTATTGTTTAATGTTGTTATAATGCAATTAAAGTATAATTAGGAATGAGTAGAAGAAGATCCAGGTCTGGATCAAAAGCAAAGGAAGAACGGGTTGGTGTCAACTCTAACCCCTCTAATCCCACATAAAAGCTACATTTGGACCTTAACACCCAAGGTTTTATGTTTCAACATGTGTTTTTATGTTTTAGGTTTATTTTAAGCCAAGACTTCTTGCCAAGACCTTCAGGCTGCATGCTCTTCATGGGTGGTAGAAGCTTTAATTATTGAATTACTACCAACCAGAATTTAGAGAGATAAGCTCAAGTGAGTTTAAAAATTTTTTTAGATTTGAATTTACACTTTGAAATTTTAAATTCAAATGTAATTTAATAAAAAAAAAATAAACTCAAAAATTTTTAAATTCACTTGATCTTATCAAACAAATATATAAACCTTATTTCAAATATTGATACCATATATATGCACATGTTCTCTCTTTGCAATATGTAAAGAGAATAGTGTTGCCTTGTCCGGTTTTTCAATGTTAAAGATATGGGCAATTTAGCTACTCCAACATATAAAGTGGTAAAAATATTTAGGGTACAAAAAATATGGTATAAATGTAAAAATAGGCCCAAATTAGGGCAAAAAATTCAATATCCCAAAAAAAAAAGGTACTGCATGCCATTAATTAAAAAGGAAAAAGAGACTATGGGCTAGTATATTGTGTGCACGCCTGCATATGTTAAGTTGAACTTGTACCAATTAAAATGCATTTCTATAGGCTGGAATATAGTGTGCACATCCACACACGTTAGAGTGCACCTGTACCATCTAAAATACATTCATACAACCCATAATACACCAATACCAAGTATTTCAGGTTCAAATCGAATTATGACAAGGTAATGTTAGCACTATTCATAAACAGGGGGATTATTTGGTGTTTGTAAGGGTTCATAAAGGACCAGGCTCAAACACATAAAATATAATTATGAGTCCTATTAGAGGCCAATTGATGAGACATCCTGGTCTTAAGAATGCTTAGACCGACTGATGAGATGTCTCAGTTTAGAATAAGGAAAAAGTAGAATTAATTCGATATGTGATGATGATGTGAGTGACACTTGAAATAGGTGTTCGAAATTGATGAATATAGACGTAAAAGGTATATGAGATGAATGCCCTATCCAAATACGAAGGCATAAGGGGCACTTGAGATGGGTGTCTAACTAAGTGCGTCAAGGATGCATAAGACGGTGAGACTCTGCCAAAGATATTTGTAAAGGAATTGCAAAGGGTCGGATCTAAAAATGTTGTAAAATTGTATATAACTATGAGAGAGTGGCGTCAAAGGCCAGTTGTTTGTTATTTAAAGAGAGGCAAGTGACACTTGAGATAGGTGTCTATCCTTGTTATGGTTAAAAGGAGGTACCTAAAATGGGTGCTTGGTTCAATGCACATTTGAGACAAATGTCCATAAGAGACACTTGAGATAAGTGACAAGTTGTTGTGCCCAGGGCGTGTTCAACAATAAGCCTTTGTCGGGGCAAGGTTGACAGGGAACACCATCAAAATCATGAGTGCCTACTAAGTACTTATACTCATTGTGTTCTTTGTTCTATTTTTGCAAGTAGGAGAGAGACGTTAGGGCAAGCGGGGAGGTGAGTGGATTAGCATGCTAAACTACATACCCGACTACAGTTATTTTATTAGTTCAATTAATATTTTATAAGGTTATGCTTGTTGGATTAATAATATTACTGGAAATTGCTGAACTTATTTTTGGGACACTTTTTGGCATACTTACTTATTATCAATAATATATGGTGTTCATTCATCATACATATTAAATAGGTGCTTTAATTTAAATATTCATATGTAATATGTCACTTTGGGAAAATTACCAATAGGGGTATGCTTCCGAAGAGGGGTGTAATACTTATCTCAAAGGATATATATGTTCTGGTTTGTCCTATTGTGGTAGCCAGTCAACAGACTCTCGATCTTGGCTTATCATATGACGAATGCCAACCGATACACTCTCTCTATGTCCAGGCTATGACACCAATCGACAAACTTTCTCTATATCTTGGCTTGTTTTACGTCAATCAATAGACCCTTATTCATGATATACGCATCAACGGACACCAATTGACAAAATATCTCATTACCCTATTTATAGGTATAAAACATATGTCATAAATGCCCTCTCACAACAATTTGCTCAAAAACATATTCTAAAAAATATATTTTGGTGGATGTTGTCTTATCTCATATTCTACAATAACTCTCCTTCCCTCACATGCAATCTTGGAACATGTGTTCTATAAGATCCCTATATCCCTACTCAACATCCAAAGTTCATTCTCTTGTGCCCATAAATAATTCCATCTCAGGTTTTATCTACCTTTTATCTAGTGTACATCTTCTATTCTTCATGTCTTTTTTAATTTTCTCTCTTGGGCACATTTTATTGTTTCAATGTACCATGTACGTCTCTTAAATCACTCAAGATAGATCTACATACAATTGTGCAATTAGTCTTTGATGGGCGTTCATAATTCTTCTCATGCACGATGTGCACTCAACCTTATATGGGCATGCGTGTGTTCTTACATGAACATTCACGATCACTCCTTTACAGTTGTTCATGCATTCTTTCATGTATGACAATACACCTTGTTGTCACTGCTTTTATTTTATTATCATATAATTATGGTTTTTTCTCTATCATAAGTGAGACATTTTTAATAAAATTTTAGAGGTCTTGTACTTGTTTCATTTTATTTAACAATTGGTATAAATGATTATTTTTAAAAATTAAAAAGTTATATAATATGATAGGATGACCTACAAAAGTACACGACCCGACCTATAGAGATACATCCCAAGGGCCCTGAGCCATGCCCTGGGGCTTGCATTTTTGCGAGCCAACACAACATGCAAGGCCTGTCATATGTCAAATTAAGCTTGGCAAGGTCGAACACAACCTATAGACATACCTAGTCGCTAATAAAAGAGTAATTTACATTTTCCCACCCAAGGTTTGGCCTTAAAACACTTTACCACCTCTAGTTGGTATAAATAACACTTTTCCACCTAAAATCAAGCATAAATAACATTTTCTCACCCAAAATTAAACTATATTAATGAAACAACAATATTAAGAAGTCAAGTTACCATTTTGTTCTTAATATTTTATTTTTCAAAATTATCATATAACTCTAAATTAACAAAAATTAAAAATATCCTTTTAAATATCCAAATTATATAAAAATCATCTTGTTTCCATTTCCTTTAATCCTCAGCATTTTCTTTCTCTTTTTCTATAAATATGAATGTCTTTATCGTAAAATTGTATATCAAATAGTAAACTATAATTTTTAAAAATATTGAGGGCCTTTTTTATTTTTAGGGGGTTATTGGAAATTCAGAAAAGTTTCAAGGCCTTTTAAAAGTTTTGAAATGGTTATCCACCCTCAATAATTTAAAAAATGACAGTTATTCCAAATAAAAATATTCTTGTAAGTGACATTCTATCATGATTTCTCTTTTTTTGTTGTTTTTAATTTTCCAAACAAGTTGAGAGAAAGTGCAGTGGTGATTTCTCCGAGGAAAAGGTGTGTGGGAAGACTCTGAACAGGAAAGACATTATATGCACCGACAAAAGGCACACATATTGATTGAACTTGACTACTTTTGATTAACATAAGGGACATCCAATTCATATAACTAATAGTCTCTTTTATACTATTTTTGTGAGTTTAATCAATAAGGAATTACATAGAATATTCGGATCAGATAGGGTATCATGTGCAAAAATGATCATGGACTATACATACAATTTACTTTCATTATATTTCAACACATACATGAATAATACACCAATACAACAAAGGCTACCCATCAACCTTAAAACAAAACCAGCACCATTAAAATATACTTTCATGACATCTACTGGCAAAATAAAGTCATAATAAACAATCAAATATTAAAAGGTAAATCTATATGATTGGACCATAATCTAAAACTCAGAAAAAAGAATTTTCTGTTATGATAAAGTTCCAAGTCAAGTCTTTAAATCTGTGTCCTAAACAAAAAAAATCTTAATTTTTTTTTCTCATTTTCATACCGTGTGGACTCCACTCCTCTGACTAACTTTCGGTATGTTTTTCTTCCTAGAGGAATCTCACTTGGTAGGATATGTATTGTACTGAAGATCAATCGTTAAACTTGTAAATCATGAGAGATTAGCATAATAACTCACTGTTGGGGTTTTTCATTTCAATATGGACATATTAGAATTCTTATGTGTATACTCAAGTCTATTTATGAGAGTGTAAAATCGAATTTAGGTCGATTAACTTTACCTCTTAACCAACTATTCCATAAAGCAATTGTTACAAGGAGTTTTGAAGTTTAATTGTCTCTTGCACTAACTCATTCAAGAGCATTATAGCCTCAAATGTCCTTTTCATTTTATTTTATTTTATTTTAGGAACATGTTCAGTGAAATGCCAAGGCAATTTCTAGGAAGAAAAGTAGACTTTTGTCAAGATTGGAAAGATGTGTCCTTCAGGTGCTCATGTCTTTGGTATTACTTAGCCAGTGCCACATAGAGCTGCACTTTTGAAGCATTCCACTTAGGGGTGGATTCCAAACTAAACCCGAACAAGGGTCTTGTCTTCAATATACAATCTATCATGATTTTGTTTTTGCATTTTACAACCTAAAATATGGTTTAATAGTTTTAAGAATCAAACGATATGAGATGCACATACAAATTCAATATCTTTTTGGTACTTTATCGACTTAAGACTTATTTAGAGGTGTTACAAGTGACCTTTGGGAAAGGTCCTTCACAGCCTTTCTAAAGTTTGAGACTCTTTCTTCAGTTGAACTGGATGAATGGGAGCATCGGGATTCTGTTGAAGAGAATGAGCATGTTGAAATATTTCCTTGCCTTGGTGAGCTTTTTATCATAAGATGCCCAAAGCTCTCCGGAAGATTACCGGACAGATTTTCTCGCCTTCTTGAGTTTTCCATTTTAAGATGCCTTAAACCCTCTGGAAGATTACCGAGTCATCTTCCTTCAACCAAAAAGCTTTTTATTTCTCAATGTTTGCAATTGGCGGTTCCATTCTCAAGCTTCTCATTGCTCTGTGAACTGGAAATAGATGTTTGCAAACAGACTGTGTGTAGCAGTCAAAAGATTTACTCTAAGTCACTGAAGCCTGTGACTGTTGCAAATATCAGAGACGTTGCAAATTGGTTAAAACAAGAGTTTCATACTGTTGAACAGATGAAGATTGTTGATTGTAAAGAACTTGTATATTTCTGGGATAAAGATATTCATCATACAAAGCACCCGCAAAAAATTGAACATTCCTAAAACAAAAGAATCGAAGTGCTATAATATACTTGGAAGGCCTAGCTGACTTTGCTCGAATAAGGATGCTGAAAATAGGAAAATGAAACATACCCAGGAATCTTGCGCCAAAAACAGGCAATGGTTCTGGAAACAAATAATTTTACTGCAAGACTGAACAAATCTTCAGGTTCTCAGGTGCTTTCCTAACTTTCTGAAAAAGTTCACAACCATTTAGTCTTAAGCCTGGATTCAATCTCAACTACTAGAGCTCGAATTCAAGCTTGAATCAAATGAGTCGAGTTTAGGCCAAGGATTTGTTTGCCTTCATAAAAAAGAGTCGAGTTTGAATCCCAACTTGTCAATCTGAGGCTGATTTTAAACTAACTCTTTTAAATTCGAACCAAGTTTGAGTTGGGCTTTATTTGGATCAGCCGGATTAAATCCAGCCATAGTCTCTACATATGAATCTTGTCAGCTGAAAAAGGCTTCCTCATACAGAATTCCATTAAGCATTGCTAGGTCTTGTTGTTGATGCTTATAGAAGCTGTGAAATTCATCCTGAATGAAAGAGAGTCTAATAATGTCTTGTTGAGGGGATACCAAATAAGTAACTTATAAAATCTCTAAGTATTCAAAGTCTTTGATGAAAAAAGAAACTGATAAAATTTGAATCAAATTCATGAAGAAAGTGATGTCAAGCAATTAAGAAGTAAATACACCAGTAAATCTAATACCAGATGCAAAGAATCCAGGTTCAGTCCTCACGGATAATCAAACTGGGGCATAAAAACATCAAAGCTAGAGACAGGTGCTACAAACAAGCAACCAAAAAATACAAATGACAAATACCTCTATGAAAAAAAGAACACTCACAAGTTACACCAAACAACAAAAATTGTCACCAGCAACTTCTGAAACACGGATGAAAAGCACTTTGAGTGGCTTGATCTTCCCATTGCAGCTCGTCCCACCATTGTTTCTGTCCTTTGATCAAGACTGTACCTTCTTTTGTGCTGTTGGAATCAAGTGGAAGCTCCTTAAGCTCTGGACATTCATATACATACATTTCTTTCAGGTGCAACAAGGGCAATGCAGTGCGATAGATGCTCTGCAAATTTGGAAGATGTTACAGTTCCAGAAATTTCTGTTTTTTAAAAGGGATTAGATTCCCAGTCATCTCTGGAAATTCACCCAACTTCCTTGCATTGATGATTTCTGCCAGTCCAGCACAATGTGACACTACAATATGGTTGAGTTTTGGAGCAAGGATAAGCCATGTTAATCTTGAGCAGGAGCTTATTTCAACCATATGAAGGCTTTCAAATCCGAAAGGTCTTTGTGTTCTCTCTACTCTTCTTACACAATCAATCTTCAATTCTTCCAAATATTTACAATCTATGATTTTCAATTTGCCGAGACACTTCATATTTGTTGACAACGACCAAGGAATTGAAGGCACAAGGATTGTGCAGAGTCTAGAAATGTTTGAGAGCTCAAAAACTTTTGGAGAACTTCTAAACTTTTTAATTGATGTTCAACAAATGTAAGGATTTCAAACAAATCAATTCATCTATCAAAAGCTCAGCATTGTTGAATAGAACACTCTCTTCTAGGACTTCACTTGAAGAACCACATATCCAACATTCTCAGTATGTTCAACATTAAGAACTCACAAGACCAAGAAGATAATTGTTAGCAGAAATGTCAAGGTTGATGAACAAAGAACTTGGAATTGGGAAGAAAATGAAGAAGATAACCTTGGTTCAAATTATGATCACAAAATCAATGCTTTGCTAGGAGATGATTCTCATTCCAGTGATGAAGAGGTTGTCTCTGCAACCAAAATTAGATCACTTGAAGACATCTATAACAAATGTAATATTGCACATGTTGAACCAAAGTCCTATGAGAAAGTTACAAATTATGAAGGGTGGAACAAAGCCATAAAGAATGAAATTGATATGATTAATAAAAATTCCACATGGAGCTTGGTTGAAAGACCTAAAGATCAAAAGATTATAGGTGTCAAGTGGATCTACAAGACCAAATTCAACCTGATGTTTATGTGGATAAACTCAAAGCCAGACCAGTACTCAAAGGTTACTTGCAACAACATAGGATAGGCTTTACACATACATTTGCTCTAGTAGCAAGGTGTGACATAATCAAATTATTGATAACTTTGGCAATAAAATCAAGCTGGATAGTGTAACATCTTGACATTAAGTCTTATTTTTCTAAATGTCATACTACAAGAGGACATCTATGTAGAGCAACCTAAAGAAGAAAAGAAGGTGAATAAACTTTATAAGGCTCTGTATGGCCTGAAACAAACACCAAAGGCCTGGTATAATAGGATTCATTCTTACTTGTCGAATCAAAATTTTGCTTGTAGCCAAAATAAGCGCACCCTTTATGTAAAAAAGGGTAAAAATGATTCAGTTCTTATTGTTTTCTTGTACATGGATGACCTTCTAGTGACAGGAGGAGATGTGAAGTTAATTGTTGAATTTAAACTAATTATGCAAAATGAGTTTGATATGTCAAATTTGGAAATGCAATATTTTCTTGGCTTGGAAATAGGTTAAAATCAGTATCTACTCCTTTGATTATGAACTCTAAGCTTAGGAGAGATGATGTTGAAGAAAAAGTAGATGTCTCTCAACATAGAGGCCTTATTGGTAGCCTATTGTATTTGTCTTCAAACAGGCCTAACATCATGTTCCCAACTTCTCTCCTATCCAGGTTCATGTAATCACCAAGCAAAAATCATTTGTGTGCTACTAAAAGAATACTAAGGAACATAAAAGGAACTATGGAGTATGTCTTATGATAGACCTGATAGTTTCTGTCATGTCAGTTCGGGTTTCGTGTCAAAAGCCCTAAACCCTAACCTGATCCGAAGTTAAATTGTGTCAAAATTTCTTAACTTAAACCAAACTGAAATATTTTCATGTTGACCTGACCTGAAATAACCCAAACTATGTAATAGATAAAGTCGTTTGAAAACACAATATGTATTAATATGATTTATTACAAAACAAAACACTTTGTTAAATGTAAAAAAAAAAGAAAAAATAACATGATTTGTTACAAAATAATACACAAGAGACATTTTAACATGAAACGATATTTTGTCTAGACAAAATTACTCTGTTTCAAGTTAATACTAATAATTTAATTTTTGTCACTTTATATGATCAGTTGTAGGGATAACAAAACATAATATTATAATCAAAAATTCAAATAAGTATACAACTTCAACTTCAAAATAATGCAATTGATAATTAAGAAGATTAACAACTATTTGTCAAATATTTGAGAAAATTAATTTGCAATTCATATGATAAATGTGATTATCATAAATATAAAAATCGTTAATAGATATATGCATATGACACACCATACATAATATGAGTAGTACTTATAACACACCAATAAAAAAAAGAAACAAATAAACTACAAATAGTTTTTTTTACAAGTTTGCCAAAAAGATTTATTAAATTAAAATGAATGTCTTTGGGTGATGCAGATTTGGTGTTTGGTGGTGTAGCGTTGATTTCTTTGGTGATTCAAATTAGGGAATATAGATTCAGTAGATTGAAATTACTTCTATAAAATGAAAAAAAATAAAGAATATTGAAGCTTTTTACTATTATGATGTTATGCAATACCCTATTTAACATTTTTGGGCTAATTTAAGTCAATCTGAGTTGGCTTTGTGTTAACTCGAAATCGACCCAATTTTTTGAGGATCAACCCGAACTTGACCTTACTTTTTATGTCAAAAATCATGAACCTAACTAAATTTTTTTCATATAGTGTCGTGTCATGTCAAGTTTTTCCAGGTCTAGCTTATGGTTTTCAAAATAGAAAAGTGGCAAATTAATAGGCTACTCAAATAGTGAATAGGCAAGGAGCTTGGATGATTTCAAAAGCACATCGGGGTATTTTTTTTCTCTCTTGGTAGTGCAATGTTCAGTTGGAACTCGAGGAAACAAGAGATGGTTGCACAGCCTTCTGCTGAGGCAGAATATATTGTTGCTACAAGTGCAGTAAACCAACCCATATGGTTGTGAAAACTTCTATCTAATATGAATCGAATTAAACCTGAAAGTTTGACTATTTTTGTGGATAACAAGGTTGCAATTGCCATCACTAAGAATCTTGTTCATCATAAAAGAACTAAACATATCAATGTGAAATTTCATACCATCTGAGAAGCAAAAAAGATGGGAGAAATCAACTTAATGCATTGTAGCTCTATAGATCAATTGGTTGCCATCATGACAAAGGCTACAACTAAGCCTCAATTTGAATCCTTAAGAATGAGACTTGGAGTTATCGCAAAAACCTCAACGGAGGAGTGTTAGTGACTTGAGGTTATTTGTGTCCTTTAATATAATCCAAGTCAGCACAACTATTATGTTTGTTGATGTTTTGATTAAGGAGCAATACTATACGTATCCACTTTTGGCTACACAAAAAAGTACACATATTATGTCATCATGTGATTTGAGTGTTATTTTATCATTAATTTTAATTTATTTAATCACTAGATGACAAACATCAAATATCTACTCATTTGTGTACTTAAAATAGGTGCACATTGGTGATCTATATTTTGTGGTACTTTTGCTGATCTAAGTATAACCGGCCTTACGCTATGTGAACTTGTACTTTGATGTATATAAGTGACGTTGTATGGGAATGAAAACAACTCTCTTTGTTCCTCCAAATTCATTAGTAGCTCTCTGTTTTTGCATAAAAAGGCAACCTGAAAAGTCTGTGATTCATCTTCTTTTCAACCCGAAAATTGTTAACTCTTTAATCTAGCTAATTTTTCCTGGTCTTCCAGCAGGCTCGTTATGCTATTATCTGTCAAGAAAATGGCCTGGGCCGATTGTTGAGTCTGAGATTTTAACATATGGAAGTCATGACATCAAACAATGTGCTGCTGCTACTGAAATTGTTCTTGCAGCTGTTTATAAGGCTCTGAATGATCACCATTTTCTTCTTGAAGGCACTCTCCTGTAACCTAACATGGTCACTCCAAGCTCTGACTGCCCAAAGGCAACATTTATTATTGGGATAACAACACTTGGGTATATTTTATCTTTGACCATACTTTTTTTTTCTTATCAAAGAGACTGAACTCTCATATTTTAGTATTGAAGGAACCAAACTTACATATTTCAGTATAAAAGAGACTTAACTTTTAGTGTTTCCTGTTAAAGGTACCGAACAAATACAATTAAGATTGTTTGTTTTGTTTTGGAAGTAAGATAATTAGTTTGATACCTTTATTATGGAAGAATGAAATTAATAGGACAATATGAAAATTTGGTTTTTCACTGGTGAGACATTAGAAAGTACATCTTCTATGGTTTCAGTATGAACCATTAGAAAGTACAGACTTATAACATTGTGTTGTTTCTCAGGTGCCACCAGAGATGATAGTGGAGTATGTGGTAGCAGTGCTTAGCCAGACAGTCCCACCTGTGGCATCGGGGATCCTGTTTTTGTCGGGCAGGCAAAGTGAAGAAGAGGCGACAGCAAATCTAAACGCAATGAACAAGCTAGAGGTGTTGAAGCCATGGACACTTTCATTCTCATTTGGGCGAGCATTGCAGCAAAGCACACTCAAGATATGGGGTCGAAAGGTGGAGAATGTGGGCAAAGCTCAAGAGGCAATCTTGGCAAGGTGCCAGGCCAATTCTGAAGCCACTCTTGGAAAGTATTCTGGTGGGAGTGCCAGTGGATTGCCTCTGAGAGTTTGCATGTGAAGGGTTACAAGTACCGGAGGCCACTATCTCTCCCTATATATACATATCTCTTAACCATGCTTACTTTTGTCACAGATTAATTAATTTTACATATAAGTTTGCATTTCATTTGATTATTATTTTGAAGTAGACTATCAAAGTGGAAAAATTATAAATAAACCTGTATCTCATAGATTGATAGATGATTGACAATGGTTTTGATTTGCAAAACCAAAAAAAACCAGTAGAAAATAAGAAAGCAACATTCCTCATTACAAGCTCAATTTCTTAATGGCACACACATCCAAGTTCTCCACCACCACAACCAATCTAGCACGTGCTAGGTTTGCACTCGATCTCCCCACAGCCAAGCTAAGCTTGAGCTCAGCTCAACTTGAATCCACCTCTAGATTCAGCATTCGTTGCAAGCTTCTGGGGTAATCCTGGGATTCAGGATTTATCCTAAATGAAAAGAGAGCGTGTGAGAAAAATTCTGCCAGAGAACAAAGAACATGAGGCTAGGAAAACATGATATGGAAAAGTTCATTAAAATGTCCATTCCAAGGTTTTCCACATCCGAAAAAATAATAGAATAGAATATTGCAACGAAATAATATAGAAGTAAAAATGTACCTTAAAAAATGAAACAGTTATAATTCCATAATATCTGCTATCACTTAAGGATATCCATAGAAGACAAGGAAGGTAAACAAAAAGGAAAGACAAGAAATGAAAAAAGAGGGAAAAAAAAGAAAAGAAAAGACAAATTAAAGCCATAAGCATCTGTAGAAAACAATTAAGTAAGCCCATGACTGAGTAATAAAATGGCTTGGCAAACAACAATTATTCCCAGTATTCATTACATTTTGACTGTACTATGGATAGGCCTGGATCTGAGCTGAGGTGATTTAATCGAGTCGCTTGAAATTGGTTGCAAATTCATCTTTTTCTAACAACTTTTCTTCTTCTCCGACTTTTTCTCCAATGATTCTTCTTCTTCTTGTTCTTCATTTTTTACTACCTTTCATCTTGTTTTTTGAATTTTTCAGGTGGCTTATCTAACGTACTCATCACCAGCTTGAATTGGACTTTCAGAATTTATACAGAGCTTGAGCTGGCCTTCATTACTGTATGGGCAGCTCCGTCATTAGATTGCATTGTCATTAAGCTGAAAACATGATAACCTAGCAGGCTTTAGTTTAGGCAAGAGCTTAATAGCAGGCATGATCAAATTCCATTAGATAAATACCACAATGATATTAAATTCTATATTACCTGAACTCCCTTCCAAAAAAAATTTGCATACTTCTAGCTTTTTTTTCTCACAAATCATAAAGCAGGCTTCTCAAACTGTCTGTCTGAGATAAAAAATAGTCAAATTTCCGACAGAATGAATGAAATTCATCTCAGCCAAACTTAAAGGAGACAATGCAAAGGCACTAAATTCTTATACTCCACTTTCAACATCTTGACAATTCCATTTATAAGCATTATGCAATGATAAGCCAAACTAATACGACAGAAACCTTTCTGAATGACAGTTTATTACAATTATATTATATTAGGTTTTAGAGTGAGACCTAATAAATATATAACAGATTAATTGATTCTTATCATAGTCCAATAAATCTTAAGACTCATACTAATGTTGTCCAGTCAGATTATCATTGGACTATTCAATTATCCGATTTTATTAAATTAAAAACATAATTAATGTTAATTTATATCAGAAAATTTCTAACAAAATATCCCCAAAACACAAGACACATTCTTTATATAAAAATTCCGATCATAACGGTTACCACTGTCATGCATCCTTTGATGCACGCATGTTCATTGTGCTTTCACATAAGTTTCTAGCAATAGCCCTCATGCGTTCATATGGGTTAGCCAAAGATCAAACAACAATGCTTTGAACCTAGACCAATGATAACATAACATAGACCCCTGATTTTCTCATTCTATGTCACATTACACTTAGCTTCTGACTCTTGCTAAATACTTAGTCTTTTCTCACTCCTATGTGACTTTTACTAATTTCAACTTAATTCAAATTGTTTAGGATTCATGTCATCATCTAATAGTTAGACACTTAAATCTCACGTTTCACCTTAAACTATCTCTATTAAGGCTAATCTCATTCGATACCCTCTTCCAACACACTTCATAGGAGTATAATCTTAATTCTAGAACAATGAATGAATATGACGATCCATGCACAATTGTTCATCTTCAATGCATATGCACAAACATGCACACTTCTAGCCATGACCATACATCCTTTTCTGTGTCTAATGATCATGCGTCTGTAATGTCCAACGATTGTGAATCTGTTTCCTCTATTATGACTGAAAACCATAAGTGTTGATGATTGTTCATCTAATAACTGCATGTATAGGCATAAGCCTCTTCACACACAATCATGTGTCCTTACGTATACTCACAGTCGTGCGCTCCATGCACAACATTCCTTCATTGTCTTCAACCTATCGGGTGTATGTCATTACCATCAAATGCATGATTGTGCCTCCGCGTCTATAGGTAAATTTTTTTGTGATTCCAACTGTAGTCTTGATGCCCTAACGTATGTAAGGTAAATCTCTATTGTTATAGGGCATTCCTATCAATCCACAAACACCTTAAACATGATGTTCAACCTAATCACAGATCATAGAATTCTATATATTCATATTTCTTATTTTCTCTACACATTCATACTGTATTAAACATGCATCATCCTGATTTCATGCGTCCATCTCCTTTTGGTTCATATAATTCCTGTCAACACACTTGATTATAATAATTAGATCACAGTATAACAATTATCAGATTTAGTCCAAGAAAAATGTTGACTGACAATAGGACTAGATTTGAACCGAGCCAGTTTGGTCTTGAAAGCTGGTTTGGCTCGGTTCGATTTAGTTCGAATTCATTTTATTCAAATTTGAGGCAAAACCAAGTCAAAAGATTCTACCTTTTTTTAAAACTAAGCCGAACTCAAGTTACTTCGGTTCAATTCGAATTTATAGTTTGAATTGTTGATTTGAATTTGTGTCTCAATTTGACTTGAATTCATTACTTGAATGGGTGGTTTTGCCTATTATTTGAGTAAAACGATATTATTTTGTTAATGAGCAATGAATCTGAGTCACGAAGTTAAACCATAAATTCAAGTCAAACCAAACAAAGAATTCAAACTATAGATTCGAACTATGAATTCAAATCAAATTAAATTGAAATTGATCCTAAATGAAGTGAGAGAGAGAAATTCTGCTTGAGAACAAAGGAAATGAGCCTAGAAAACATTATATGGAAATGTTAACTAGAATGTCAATTCCAAGGTTGTCCACATAGTACCTTAATATACTTAATAATTTTAACCCTAAGGGTCAGCAAAATTTGTGATGTATTAAAACTTCTAAGGTGAAAATTTGAGTTCGAATCTCTGTCATATTTGTAAAACCTTGATATACCTGATAAAATAATTGTGGGTCGGATCACTGTGTCTAGAGGTTTACCTATCCAACCAATTCAAATAGGATTCCTCAAAATGATGACCCCAAGGGTTAGCTTGAATAATAAAGCGAAAGGGTACCCTCGTGAAAAGTCAAAGTTTGAATCGCATGAGCTCTATCTCTCAAGTGAAAAAATCTTGAAGTTGACTAGCTTGGGCTTGAATAGTTGGATACAACATAATGAAACTTTGATTTATTTGATGTAATGATTATGAGTCTAATCACTATGTCTTAAGGGGTTTACTTATCTGGTGAAGTCAGGCAGGTTCCCCATGGTCAAAAAAATTAAAAAAAGAAGAGAATATTACAAGGAATAATACGCAAGTAAAAAGCAAATGAACAGAACTCCAAAATGTCTGTTATCAAGGAAGCACGGAAACGCACTAGGGGGTGCGTTTCTGCATTTTTGAAACTGCCCAAAACCGGTATAAAACGCTTCGGGGCCGTTTCAGTTATTTTAAAGAATTATGAGACGCGTTTCTTTTTCTTTCCAGAAACGTGTTTCATGCATATAAGATTAGGATGAGTTATCAAATGTTTCTTCTACTGTGGGATCAAAGGATTTCGAGTAACCTGAATATACTCCTCACCGTCCCAGCGTCTTGACTCTTTTCCGTTTCCAACTCCGGCGTTTCAACTCCTCTCCTCTCCGGCAGTTCAAAGTCTTGAGAAATCTGGTACTTTAGTCTTCATCATTTCCGGTTTTTCCTTTCCTTTGCTTTCTGGTTTCTCCCAGTTGCTTTGTGTCCTTTGAGCTTCTGATTTTAAGGTCCCGACGACTGTTTCCATGGCTTCAGCTTCTCTGCATCTGGTTTCTCAGTTGATTGTTGCTACAACTTCTCTGCATTTGGAGTATCCCAATTCCCGAGTTTAAAGTTTTCACACTGCGTTACCCGATTCTTTGCAGTTCCATTTGGAGGAGCACTTTAATAGAATATATTTATATTTTATTGTGATTAATAACATAAGCTAATTCAATAAACTGTAGCCAAATTTTACAATTATTGGAATTAACTTTATGTAATGATAATTAGATTGTGTATAACAAAATCTGAAGTATATGTATTTTCTTGGAAGCAGGGGAAAAAGTGTACAATTACTGTATAGAGAAAACATTTTCAATAATGAAATTTATGAAGCATCATTTATGAAATAGAAGAAGTGGTCAATAATTGAAGGACGGACAGTTTAGTTATGTATACAGAAAATAATGTATTTAATAGTATTTATAATAAAATTAACATACAATACTTTCAAATGATGAAATTCCATAAAAAACAATTATAAATGTATTAGTTAATAAATATTTTATAAATAGAAATATTTAATTTAATTTGATTTAAAATTTATTTGTAATATTTTAACTTTGACCCCCATGAATTTCATTTCTGGATCTGTCATTGGCTCCAACGAGCTGAACTCGAGCTGGGGCCCCCCAGCTTGACTTGACCAAGTTGCCTAAATTTCATTGCTAGATTCATCCTGCATGCATGGCATAATCAATATTATGAAATCGTATTAAGCTGTATTTTTTATTGTACAGTGACTAATTTTCACGATGTAAACACCTGACATACCGGGGTTAGCGTGCAAGGGAAGGCACTATTTTCACTTCTGAGATGGAGGAGAGCTCGTTCTTCCGCCAGATATGCATCAGATATGAATCTTCCATCTATTCGTATGCGAGGAATGTGGGCTATTTTGGACCAATCTTGACCTTCAGTCCTTTTGCATCGTTTTTTCAACAGGGGACAACCATAGATATATAATTGTAGAAGTGAGGATGGTAAGCCTGACTCTGGTAAGGATGTGAAATTTGGACAATCGCTGATTGACAAATATTCAAGAGCTGAAAGGTTTTTCAAACCCTCAGCAGATAGGAATTTCAATCCCTGGAACCTGGCAATGGTTAGCCGAGATAGGGAGGTGGGCAGCATCGTTGCATTATCACCTCGTGGAAAAGACTCTAAATATGGGCATCCTCTAATCTCAAGGTTTCTAAGAGATGTGAGTCTTTGCAAACCCCACTCAAATAGTGGCTTATAGATATTGAGATCTGCAATCAGAAGTGACTCCAGGTTAGTAGGAAAACCTTCTTCTGGAATGGAAGTGACATCTGGACACTGTCGTATTTGTAATTCTCGGAGAAATTTGAGCTTGTGCATGTGGTTCGGCAGAGTTTTAAGTTTCTTACATCTCTCAACTGAAAAAATTCTTAAGCTTGTCTTGGGAAGGCCTTCTTCTGGGAAAGAAACAAGGTTCGGGCAATCCCAAATAAATAGATCACGAAGACTGCCAAGATTGTGGAGGCCCTCAGGTATGGATTTCAGATTGTTAAATTTACGAAGCTTCATATATCCAAGAGAAGTGTTATCATGAAACCTTTGAGCTATCAGTTCCAGCTTTGAACAATTAACAATATTGAGGTGTTGAAGTGTCTCAGGTAAGTTGCCTCTGGTTGATAAGGTAGTGAGCTTATTGCAGCTCCAAATCTCAAGATGTTTGAGCACTACAAGTTGTTGGAAAATCGATGATATGCTTGTGAGCGAGGGGCACTCAGAGACATACAAGTACTCAAGACCAGAAGTACAAGTACTCTTTTTATAATCCGACAATCGCTGCAATTTCCCACAATTTTTTATCTCAAGCCATTTTAGAGATGAAGGTAGCTTGTCTTCTACTATGAATCTTAGAGAATGGCAACCTCCAATTCGTAATCTTTCAAGAAGCTGTAATTTCGTAGGCAAGGATAATAGAGCATTGCAATTTTCAATAACAAGGACACTCAAATTGGAAAAAAAAGAAGCCTCTGGAAATGAAACAGAACTTGTGAAATTTTCAATATGTAGTTCTTTGACGGAAGTAAGGCTGTGTAACCCCGCTTGAGGTTGCTTCATATGCTGAATATTTTTATCCCAGAAATATACAAGTTCTTCACAATCAATAATCTTCAGTCGTTCAACATTATGAAACTCTTGTTGTGAGCAATTTCCACCGTCTCTGATATTTGCTAGAGTCATAGACTTCAGTGACTCAGGGCAAATCTTTTGACTGCTGTACACAATCTCTTTGCAACCATCTATTTCTAGTTTACAGAGCATAGGGAAGCTTGAGAATGAAACCACCAATTGCAAACATTGAAAAATAACAAGCTTCTCTATTGAAGGAAGATGACGAGGCAATCTTCCAGAGAGTTTGGGGCATCTTATAATGGAAAGCTCAAGAAGGCAAGGAAATCTTTCAGGTAATTTTCCGGACAGCTTGGGGCATTTTAAAATAGAAAGGTCACGCAGGCAAGGAAATAACTCATTCTCTTCTTCAGCAGAATCCCAATGCTCCCATTCTTCCAAATCCACTAAATAAAGAGTCTCCAAACTTTGGAAAGGCTTTGAATAACCTTCCCCATAGGTCTCTAAACCTATCCTTTTTAGTCCTGTCATCCCCTTGATGGTTAGGACTTTAAGTGACCGTAAAAGCCCCAAAGAAGGCAAGGATGTACAGGTTCTACAGCTTTCCAATGTTAGGGTCACCAAATTAGAGAATAATGGATCTCCTAACCAAGAAGGAAATTCTTTGCCACCATAGCATTTAATAGTAAGCTCTTTTATGTTTCTATGAGGCTGTAGCATGGCAAGTACATCCTTTTCGACTGCCTTATTTCTTGAGTCCTCAAATTGCGACCCCCATTGTAGCAACAACACTTCTAGATCTTTCTTATCACTTAACAAGGCCTCCCTTGCATCACAAGAATTAATCACATTTTCTAATCCCGAAATACTAAGTTTTCCTCGAAGAAACCTTAAATTCTTCAGCTCCTTCAAACTAGAACCAGTATTGTTACCCACAACAAAATTAGACAATGTTTGGAGCTTTTTACAATTTTTCATTCCCGATGGCATTTCTCTTATTAAACATGCATTTGTGATATCAAGATGGCGAAGATTGATCAAAGTACCAATCTCCGAAGGCAATTTTGTGAGACGAAAACAAGATTTTAGAAGCAATGTTTCCAATTGATATAGTAATACCAGTGACTCTGGTAAACATCTGACTTGAGTGTCAGAAAGGTTGAGATACCTGAGAAGCCTCAATTCTCCAATGGAATCAGGTATTTCAGTGATATAGTATTTAGATAAACATAGAGTCCTCAAATTTTTTAACTTGGGCAACAAATCAGAAAGAACCCTATCAGAAATGTATCGAACGTGACCATCTACAGGCAATGGTAAAAAAGTCCTTAAGCGATTAAATTCATCCAGGACCTGAAACTTAGTTTTGCTATCATAAGAACCAGTGATGCAAGAAAAATGACGAACCTTCTTACATCCTTCTGATTGCATATCGGCTTCTAATTCATCCTCTAACATAAAAGTAGTATCTCCAGCAACCCATACAGCCAGATCATGAACAAGGTCGTGCATCGAAACTAATGAAGAATCATCATTTGAATGTTGAAATAACGATCTTGACAATAAATCATGAATGTATTCATGACCAACATCTTCCAGCTGCTTAATTTTTGAGGGGTGAAGATAACCTTGTGACATCCACAAATGGACTAACTGCTCCTTGTCAATTTTAAAATTCTTGGGAAAAATTGAACAGTAAGCAAAACATCTCTTAAGATGAGATGGAAGACGAAGATAGCTCCATTTTAAAGCAGGGAGAATATTTGATTTCCCTGATACATCCCAGAGCTTGCTTTCCAGTATTTTCACCCGCTCAGCTCCTCTCTGCTTGTGCCGTAGAAGCCCTCCAAGAGTTCTTGCTGCTAACGGTAAGCCCCTGCACTTCTCCACAATTTTTTCACGGATTGATTCCAGTTCCTGAATTCCATCAATAACTCCAGCATGTTTCTGAAATATAGACCAACAATCATCATCTGATAGAAGCTTCAGACTGTAATATTCGCCATTTTCAATTGTTAAAGCAACTTCTTTATTGCGTGTGGTCACTATAACTCTACTCCCCTGTACACCAGCCATAAAGGGCGATTTTAGAATTTGCCATGACCAATAATCAATCGACCATACATCATCCAAGACCAGAAAAAATTTTCTTCTAGCTATTTCCTCACTCAGTCTTACTTGCACTTCATTCAAGTACTTGAGATCACAAGATTTGCCAGTGACTGACTCCAGAATTGTCTTGGAGATTTTCAGAACATCAAAATCATGGGAGACACAAACCCATGATTTTAAATCGAAGTCGTATGCTGGCAATTCCTTGTAGACCATCTGGGCTAGGGTGGTTTTGCCAATACCTCCCATGCCCCAGATACCAATAGATCTAATGTTTTCATCTCCGGGTTGAACTCTTAATAACATGTCAAGAATTTTGGCTTTATCATCATCTCTTCCAATGATAGCAGCTTCAGTTGGCACACTTGAGCTTGGTAATCTTTCCCAATCTCCAGTTAACGAGTCCCCAGCAGCAATCTCTTTCAATCCAAGATCAGTTTTTTCCTCACAGAGATCTTTCAAATGGCAAGTGATTGTTTGGATCTTGGACTCTATATTAAGGCTGCAAATAAGAGCCCTTGGAGTCCAAGAATCTGTCACCAACTTGCTCTTCAAAACAACATAGTTATACTCATCCAGAACATCCTCCGCATCATAAGCCACATCTCGGAGATCATCCAACCATTTTTGCACAGTCACGTTCTCCTTTTTCTTGGCCACCACATCATCAAGCTCTCCCTGAATCGTCAACAAGAGTTTCTTCAATTGCTTCAATTCCAAAATCAGATCTTCAAATTGATTCGAAAACGCCAACGCTTCATGCAACATCGAAATGACCGCAGATACAACTACGTCTGCCATAATCCAAGAATGAACGATGAACTATTAACTTCAACAAGAACAAGAAGTGCGCAACTGCAACTATCATAAGTTGTTTTGTACACGCAGATAAACACACAATTGAAATGTGACGTGTTGCGTTATAGTCAAGATTGGAGCAGAAAATTTTTTTTTAACACTTGATTTTTTTTCAGCAGGTGACATTTTTCTGGTAAGTGTGAAGATATATTAATGGTCAAACTTCCCCAGTTCTGTTGCTGGTTGGTTAGTTGCCGTTGGATCCTTACCCCTTTAACAGTGGTCAATCTGGAAGCTTTAAGGAGGATTTTAATCCAGCAACAAAGTATTCTTCATCTTTTTAATTGTTTCTAAAACCGTGTGGACTCCACCATGGCAGAATTATGGAGCGCCTTTTGACGTTTTCTCTGGTCTGGAGAAAATTTTGATGGATTTGTTCTTTTCTATGCGTGTTCTAAGTGGCGACTGCTCGCTGGCCCCATTAGAACAATTACATTAGTCTACTTGAGGTTTGAAAAACTTACCATCTTCCATAGAAAAGCCATGTTTTAAAATTTAGATGGAACCTGTTGGTTTGATCAGAAACTAGTGACAACTTTGGATTGGATTATGATTAAAATCCATTTTATTTATTAGATTAGATTAATCCGAAATTTAACTGATTAAATCGTATAACAATAAGGTTTAAATCTATTATCAAATTTTAATTATTTTATAATAGATTTGTCTTCTCAGCTTTATTTTACCTTTCAAAAGCTTTTCAAAGCTGAAAAAGTAAAAGTTAGACCAAGATCTTCTCCCACCACATCTTTCTTAAAGAATTTGTCACTCTGAGTGTGAAATTCTAGTAACTAAATTATATCTCAAAAATTTAATTCTTTTTAATATATACTTTCATAAAATAATAACAATAATAAAAATTTTCAATTGTCCTATCATCTTTGAAGTCTTTCAAATTTTAAAACTTTTCGTATACACTTATACAATCATTTTTACATCATCACTTAAAAAAAAAATGTATTAGCTTATATCGTTGATTTTATTGATATGAAATGATAAATTTTGTATTATAAAATACATTTATTATATCATATCAATTTTTTATATATTTTAATATATGTATCATTTTCTATTTATATTATATTATACATTATATTATACTAATAATTGTACTCAGTCGATGATTGTGATATAGCCAACTACAAGTTGTAATATCACAACTAGTCCAAGTCGATGCAACATAAAATACTAAGCACCTCCCGTTCATACACACACTCATGGCCCCTTATATGACAATTTTTATTCATCCAAATGGTAACAAGGGCAATTTTGTAATTACAATATATTAACTCCTCTATTAATGTTTATGCAGGTCATTGCAAGTTTCTAAAATGCTTGGCAGATGCTGTATTTCGGGCAAACCTTAGGTATGTTAATGAAATTTCCTATACTAAATTAACTTTTCAACATACCAAAGGCCCCACGAATTTAAACAATAGTTTAAGGGCAGCCTATAGGCCCCACGAATTCATCCTTACCCCTTTAATAGTGGTCAATCTGGAAGCTTGATGGAGGATCTTAATCCGGCAATAAACTATTATTTACCTTTTTAATTGTTTCAAAGACCGTGTGGACTCCACCATGGAAGAATTATGGAGTCCCTTTTGACGTTTTCTCCGGAGCAAAATTTGATGGATTTGTTCTTTTCTATGCGTGTTCGAAGCGGCAACTGCTTGCTGGGCTTATTAGGAAAATTACATTAATCCACGTCTAGTTAGAAAAACTATCAATCTCACGTTGAGAACCAATGTTTTAAAATCTAGATGAGAGTGGCTGGTTTGATCGAGAATTGATGATAACATTGGATTAGATCATGATCAAAACCCCTTAATCCACTCAATTGATTAGATTGATGGACTTACATATGAACTTTCTAATAAGATTAAGTCTAGCCCAAATTTAAAAACATTGCACAAAACCAAAGATAATCTCTTATGTTTAACCAAAAAGGGATATGATTGTCTTTCAACATTTATCTCTTTGGATACATTTGTCTTCTCGTTTTTGCTTTACCCTTCAAAATAAAAAAATATTCAAAAATACATTTGTCTTACGCCCCCACTGTGCACCCGACATTGCACCCCCAGCACTCCTGTCTTTGCGCCCCTGCGCATGTACCCTATCGCACACCATCCCAAAGTTAACCAACACGTCTCTTTATGACCTCCCTCACTGCCAAAGACATTTAACAACACTCCAATCAGCTTCCGTGGCCTCTTGGATCATCGATTCCCTCATAGCGCAACAAACTCGCACACTATCCTGACATGTCTGCCATGCCGCTCCAAGGTTCATGGTCGAGCTCAAAGGTGCCAACTTGACGCATCCATTTGCCTTTGAATTTTAGGAGTGTGACACAAAGACATGAGCTTGCAAACTTGTTAAGGCAACCAACTCAAGCTCACGATGAGCCGAGCCGCAAGCTACTTGTGAGTGGCTCCTTTCATTTGTAACTCTACTTGAAAGGAAATGTTTTCGGACTCATCTAGACATGGACTCGATCAGCGGGTTGATCGGATTTTGATAGGTCCAATCAATCGATCGAATTCGACTGATGGTTTGATCACTGACATCATCAACATATCAAGTATATAAATAAAATTTGATTTACATATTAAACTTAATTAATCTAACAGAATCCAAAGCTCATGTTTTGATCCAGTTTTTAAATACACTGCTTACAAGACAGTTAGTCCCACCATTGTCGAAGTCATGGAAAATACTGAAGATAAGAATCATATTTATGTCTCAGTTTTTCTTAATGCAACCCTTCGGCGGTTTCCAATGGTCTTGTAATGATTAAAAAATAGCCTATACACTAATAATAAAAAAACCTACTTACAAATGACAAAAATGTAGAGCTAGGCTTAGATGCGATTCGAATTGTTTAAGTTCAAATTCGATTTTAAATCAACGGAGTCCGTATTCCAATTGAATCCAACCTTATTTGGAGCCACCAAAAGAAGCAACCATTGCTTCATTGTATTTGTATTACCACTGATGCTTGGAAACAAGGATCAAAAGTGCTGCGGGCGGCTTGTTCCTTCCATTGCAGCTCGTCCCACCATTGTTGTTCTCCTTCGATGAGGATTCTTCCTTCTTTTGCGCTTTCAGAATCAAGTGGAAGAGTCTTAAGTTGTGGGCATCCCTTTACTTCGATTTTCTTCAACTTCTGGAACGGCAAGGCAGTCTGATTGATGCTCTTCAAGTTTTCAAGACCATTTAGCACAAGAGATTCGAGTTTTTCAAATGGGAGACGCCTGGAAACTCCGGGAAAGTCCTGAATCAATCTGCCAGCACTGATAAGTTCTTCTATTTCAGGGCAGTCAGATATCTCAACACCCCTGAGACAGGGTGCGAGAATAAGCCATGTCAAGTCCTTTAATTTTGAGCATGACTTTATGTTTACCTCACAAAGGTGTCGGAAGCCACAAAATCCTTCTGGATTTTCTGTTCCGTCTTCACAATCAATTTGCATCTCTTCCAAGTTATCACAATTTAGAATGTCTAATTTCCTGAGTTTCTTCGTCAAGTTGAATAAACGGACTTTGATGGACCTTGTTGGGGTTAAGTTTCGAAGGCATACAGATTCCAGCGAGCTCAGCATTCTGGGGGAGGTCAAAAGTCTCTCCAGAGCAGGAGAACCGTTAATGGTGATGTCTAAACTATCCAAACGTTGCAGACTAAGCACCTCTTCTACCAAAGATAACCCATTTTGTCTCAGAGCACCGCATCCGAACATCCTCAAGACCTGCAACATTGCGAAGTTAGATATCAATCCCTGCGGAATTGTTTCGAGTGCAGGCGTATCCTGCAAATTCAAACACCTTAGATTTGACAAGGCCTTCAACTCCTCCGGAAGTTCTTTAATAGAAGTCCTTGATAGGTCAAGAAGCTGTAATGAAACCGAATTTGCAATCTCTGGAGGCAGCTTGGTTAAAAAGGGGTTATTTGACAGCCTTAGAACTGTGAGACGATGGATAAATCTGAAGAAGTCACCATTGATAACCTTCAGTTTGTTATCATTAAGAAACAAAGTATCAAGACAATGACCTGGGGGCGTCTCTGGTAAAATCTCAATTTGATTTTTCATCACTGACATCCGTCGAACTCCTTCCCATTCTCCAGCTTCAGGTGCTTCTCTTAATCCATTACCAGCATTAACAAGAACATTGTCCTTTCCCTTGCAATTTTTATTAATCCACAAAGCCAAGTCACGACTAATGCCATTTATCTTCACTCGATCTTCATCTTCTTCTTCCAACAATCCGGCATTGAGAAGAATGCCAATAATGTGGTAGCCTTTGTTTTGAGCTACACTTTTGTCAGCCAAAAATCCTTCTCCAATCCAACAATCTATCAAATCCATCCTGGAAATTACATGGTTTTTTGGAAATAAACCGAAGTATAAGAAACATGACTTGATTACTGAACCTTCGGGTAAATTATCGTAACTTGACCTCAGGATCTTGTACACTTCCTGCATGGCTGAATATTCATGGCCTTTTGTCTGAATCTCATTGATGGCGTAATCCCATTCCTGAGGTGTCTTCTTCTGAGTCATGGCCTCTGCAACTTTGATAAGGGCCAGTGGTAAACCGCAACATTCTTTTGCCATGGTTTTAGCAAGCTCTCGAATTTCTGGATGACTTTTAAGAGCCCAATCTCCAACCCTACTTTGGAATAATTCCCAGGCATCTCCAGGATCCAAGCACTCCACTTTTATCATACGCCCACAGCCATTCTTCACAAGCCGGGTTGTAAACACAACCTTTGTTGAAGAATCTGAATCTGAGAGAGGGATACCAGCTTTAGTCAAATCAATCCACTCCCATAAATCATCTATCAGCAACACCAGCTTCTTCCTCTTCAAATTCCTGTGGATTTCCATAGCTTTCTCCGAAGAAGTTTTGCTTTTCCATGACTCATCAGACAGAAGCAGCTTCTCCCCGATCTCATCTTGAATGTTTTCAAGTTTTTTATTGGTGGCTGAGATTCTGATCAAAGTAATATCAGCTGAAGTCTCACGGATCCTGTTATAGATTTGATTCAATACAGCAGTTTTGCCAACTCCTCCGCCTCCATACAGGCCAATAATCTTCACCTGATCTTCTTCATAACATCTCAAAACTTCATCAACGGTTGATTCTAAACCAACTGTTGTTTCACAAGGTATTTTATCATCCACTGGATCATTCAGTATCCGATCAGCCACCTCCGTGAATTCCAAGCCCTCTTTCTTCAAACTCCTCACGTCCGCCAGCATTTCACCTACCCTTTTTCCAGTACTGAAGCGTGCATACTTTTTATTCTTGTAAAAAAACCCTCCAAGGCACAACCTATCCACTTCAGCGGAGCCGTCTTTTACAAGTTTGTTAGCTTCCGGTACTGTGCTTTCCGCCCTTGTAAGCCACCCTTGCACTTGTCTCAGCCGCTCCCTTCGCGGCTGTTTCTCCTCGTTGTGAACTCTTCGATGCACATCGTCCTTTACTTCGACCAGTTTATTCGCTTCGGCCTCCAAGGAACAAATATTTCTTCTGAGTTCTTTTTTGTACTTCGATTTCTTAGAAATATAGCCTGCACAACTTGACAAAGCTGCACTAAATGCGTCCTCAGCTGGTTTTGGGACTGAATTGCAGTTTCCCATGGTGGGCAAAGTTGCGGGCGGTTGAAAGAGGCAAATGAAGTAGAGATGAAGAAGCAAGGAAGTAGAGAGGAAAAAGAGACACAGTGATGAGTGTAATTTAAAAAAAAAAAAGGAAGCTTTGGGTAATCAAAGGCAATCAAATGGGTCCAGAGAGGAACTTGTCCTCACAAGTTTCAGTTTGAATTTGTTTAAAGGATGCCTGAGCATAAGTTAGCTTATATTTGACTTGATTTTTAAGTGGCTGGGTTAAACTCAAACACGAGCTCGTCTGAATTTGTTTGAGGTGTCATCACAAATCATTGATAAAATAAATAGTTTACAGATAAAATAAATAATTTTGTGGACAAAATAAATAGTATTACTAGTAATATGAATAATATTGTCAGAAGAGGGTTACCAAATTCAAATTTCATTTTAAGTTTGGATAAAATCAAACTGAACATCAATCCAAACTGAGATAATTCAATTCCAATCCAACCCTAAATATATCCCAGAATTATGACAGCTTTGATAACATTACCTTGGCTACGAGTAACATGCCCAATCTCTCCTTGACTCCTACCACATGCATGATGATACTGCTTTGGAAAAAATTTTCTAAAACCGTGTGGAGCCTGTGGACTTTACAAGCTTTGGAAAAAATTTATAAGATTGTCTAATTGCCTATTATATGAGAGCACAATATCAGGGGAATGGTCTTACTTGGTATGCAACGTAAACAAGAACATTTTAAAAGTGGTTTGTTCATCGCTTGGGAGCTTACATATGTAATTATGACATTTAATATTTTGTCTAGAATTAAGAAGAGTGACTATAAGAGTTACCAGTGAGTTGCTCCCTTTTGCTACAGATGATCCTTCATTTATAAAATAAGAGGAATGGTTAATTGAATATGTTACGTTAAGATATGCATAAATTCTAATACATTGAACTTAGTCATTTAAAATAAAAGTTACAAATCATGTTATTACAAAGAAATGAGAGATGATCGTGTCATGATCCTTACTCAGATGGACAAAAGATAAATATAATGTGATCAAATAAATTACGAAATTGCCAAGATTTGTCATTCTAAGTTGTTTTCCCAAATAGATGATATGATTAGTCACTACATCTAATTCATATAACCAATCAACTCTCCAGTGTTGATTCCATAAGTTGGATCAAAGTATAGAATATTTAGTATATTTGGCCTAGATAGGGTATCAGTTGTAAAGATGATCATGGATTATACATACAATTTACTTTCACTAAAGATGCATTTGGTTCGGATAATCTTTTATTATCATAAACAAAAGATTACCCAAAAATAAATTCTTAGAAGATTACTATATATAAATATTAATATATTTGATAAAAAATAATATATATAAATAATGATTATATTTAATTAGATGTAATAAAAAATAATAAGATATTATATTAGATAAATATCTTATGATTATTGAGTATAATTATTCTAAAATATTTTTCATGTTATTTGTTATTATATTAATTAAAAATGTCGTATTTTTGTTCTTAAAAAATAGTAATTAAGTATAGAATTATAAAAAAATTAAAATTATTAGTTGTAATATAATTACTTCTTATATTACTTATCATATAACAATTAGTAATGAAAGATTAAGTGAATTTTTTATTATTTAATAAATTAAATAAAGAAATATCAATAATAAATGAGTGGAGACATAATGATACAGCAGCACGACAATGGCTACCCATCAACTTTAAAACAAAACATGCACCATTGAAATATACTTTCATGACATCTACCAGTCAAAATGTCAAATAGTAAAAGGTAAATGGTATGGATAAATCGGACCATAATGTGAAACTCAGAAAAAGGAATTTTATGTTATGATAAAGTTCCAAGTCTTTAGGTCTTTATCCTAAAATTAGGTAGAAGGATGGATGAATACGACATAAAAAAAAAAAAATCTTAAATTTATTTCTCATCTTGAAACCCTGTGGACTCCACTCCTTAAAGCTACTACACACAACACACTAACAGTCACAATTTACATATATAAAAACTTAAGTTTTCTTTATTCATTATTAAGCCAAATGATTAAACGAGAGAAATCAATAATTTTTAATTTTTTTATGAATTCTCTTATATGTTTGGTATGTTTTAAAATAGGCCAAACGACTATTTCCCACCCAAGGTATGTTGTAATGACAAGTTTCCTCCCTTTAACTATGAAAACACCAAACACCCACTCATGGCCGGTTAGATTTAACAAAACCCTAACGATGATAAGAGTATAATCGTCATTTTCTCTATAATATTAAAAATAAACTAAAATAGAATATATTTTGCCCCCCTAAACTTTAAAAACTAAAATTCCCCCCCACCCTAAGTTTTAAAAAATCACAGTTTCACCCTCCCGAAGCATTGTCGACGGTCTCTGGCTCCATTGCCGACGGTCTCTCCCTCCCGAAGCATCCTCACCTTCCGGAGATCTCTTTCCTACCATTTGGACTTTCAATCGGAGTCGGAAAAGCTGTGGAAGACGAAGAACTTCATCGGGGAAGACGAAGTTCTTTGTCTTCCCAGTCGTCGTCGTCGTCGTCTGGGAAGACGACGTCTTCCCAGACGAAGACAAGACGACGAGATGACTCGTCGTCCTCTGGGAAGACGAGTCGTCTTCATCTGGGAAGACAATCGTCTTCCCAGACGACGAAGACGAGATCTATTGATCTTGTCTTCGTCGTCTGGGAAGACGATTTCTCTTCCCAGACGGCTTCTCTCTGCATCGGATGCGTTGAGGTCGAGTTGAGAGGGGTCGTCGGTGGAAGAGAAACCGTTGGGAGGGGAAGACGGTCGGTGATGGCGTCGGAGAAAGCGAAGGAGAAGGGTTTGGAAATAAACCCTAGGGGGGAAAATGTAATCTTTTCAAACTTAGCTTAAGGAAAAAATGTTAGTTTTTAAACTTTTAGAGGAGAAAATGAGATTAAATTTATCACCATTAGGGTTTTGTTAAATCTAATCAGCCATGGGTAGGTGTTTGGTGTTTCCATAGTTAAAAGAGAGAAACTTATCATTACAGCATACCTTGGATGGAAAAAAGTCGTTTGGCCTTTAAAATATGATAGATTAAGGTACGTTTTTCTATTTTTAATTTATGTGACAAACATAAAATTTTAAGATTTATGATCATAATAGTTTAATATTTAATTGTTCTTTTATAAATATATTAATGAATTAATTACGGGCATAATTAATTGTCTATATTATGAATGTAATAACGATTTACATGATTGATGGTTTGATATCATAAATGCAATTATTATGATTTACATGAACAACAATTTAATATTTAATTGTTTCCATTTTAAAGTAATTATTATGATTTACGGTGTTGACTTTACGTTTGAAATTTCATGTCTTAACAAATTGTTTTTTAAAATAATTGCTACAAGGAGCTTTGTCTCTTGCACTAACTTATTCAAAAGCAATATTGTAGCCTCAGATGTCTTTTCCATTTTATTCTGGAACATGGGCAGCGAAATTCCAAGGCAATTTCTAGGAAGAAAAGGTGTAGACTTCGTCAAAATTGGAAAGATGTGTCCCTTCAAGTGCTTGTGTCTTTGCAATTAATAAACCCACATTATAAGATTCAATCTTCGGCCTATTTGAGAAATTGCAGTTTCAATAGTGCCACATAGAGCTGCAGTTTTGAAGCATTCCACTTTGGGGTGGATTTGAATTAGAAATATTTATTAATTATATATTTAAAAATGTGTACACATAACATAATATTATTTAGACTAAAAATGATAGATTTAGAGATTTAACATCCTAGTCATATATCTCATTGTAATACCGCTAAATAGAGTGTAAAAAGTATTATGGTTATTTTATTACTAATCGATGCTATATTTATTGTTCACTTTTGTAGATATTAATTGCATGCATGTGCTCCTATATAGAGATCATGTACGCCCATCTATATATGTATATTACACACACATACTTATGTAAAAGTAACTTTTCTAGAAAAGTTACGCAGGGAGAGGCATTTAACTCCTATTTCCCCGAGATCTACGTGGATGGATAAGAATTGCCATGCATAACTTCTCTCTTTTTTTTTTTTAAGTATATTTTAACGCCAAGGCAGGTGAGGAGAAAGGAAAAGAGAAGAAAAGAAAAGAGGGTAAAAAAGTGTTGACAAGTGGCTTTTTAGGTCTCACATTGGTTTTTTTATTTTCTTTGTATTTTACCAAAGGGTATAAATAAAATTCTTAGTTTTAATTTTAAGATCATCCTAAAAAGTTATAATTGTATTAAAAGTTACAATCTCTAATAGTTTTATTTTTCCTATATAACTGTTCTTTGAAAATAGTGAAAGTGATCAGCGGTATCGAAGATATAGGTACATTTATCAAATCTCGTAAATTCTTGTGTTATCTTTTATTTTTCTGCATTCCCATATTCTGCTTTATTTGTTTATTATATTTCAATAGCATAAAGGTTGTGTTTTTTAGTTTCTGCTGCACAACAATTGGTATTAGAGGCTAGATTTAGGATAGTGAGTAGCTATTTATATGGTTATATGTATGTCTAGAAAAATATTGTCAACAAGACTATAATAGTCTAAGAAGACTGGATTTTAAGGAGGCTGTGACCCCTTCAGTTTTTCCTAGGCATTTTCCTGATGCATATTTAATCATTTTAAGCACTTTCTACTAAGTGTTGTGAAGTTTTTTTTAGCTATTGAATGTAATAACTTGTGAATCTTGGTTATTGAGAAATTTGTCTACCAAGTATATTGTAGTAAGTAGAAATGGCATCCACATCAACAAAGACAATATGTGACAACTACAAAAATTGATGTGGAGAAATTTGATGGTCAAAACAATTTTGGCATGTGGCAATACAAGATGATGGATGCCTTATGTCAAGAAAATCTTGATATAGCTCTAGAAAAAGAGAAACCAGAAAAGATGGATGAGAAATAATAGGCGAGTATCAACCGTCAAGCTTGTGGTACAATTTATATTTGTCTTTGTAGAGAGCAGAAATATTTGTTCATGAAAGAGACAATTGCAAGTAAGATGTGGAAGACATTAGAAAACAAATATATGAAGAAGAGCAATGAGAATCGACTATATTTGAAAAAGAGACTATTTCGCCTTTAATTGAAACCTAGTACAAATATAAGTGATCATATTGATACTTTCAACCAGTTGATAGCTGATTTACTAAACTTAGATGAAACTTTTAAAGATGAAGATAAGACAATGCTACTACTGGGATCCTTTCATGAAGAATTGGATCATCTAAGCATTACATTACTTTATGGAAAAAAGAAATTAACGTTCAATGAAGTATGGGCTACTTTGAATAATAATTAAATTCAAAAGAAAGATCAACAAGAGAATAAATACATGACAACTAAAACCCTTACTGCAAGAGGACAAAGTCAAAGTCGTAAGCAAGAAAAAAAGGTTAGATCTCAGTCAAAGAAAAGATCTAGTAAAGATGAATGTGCTTTTTGCCGAGAGAAAAGACATTGGAAGAAAGATTGTCTAAAGCTACAAAGGAAAGATAAAGGGAAGACTAAAGGAGCTCCAAATGCATGTATAGCCGAACTTGAAGAAGATGAGTCAGACTTTGTTCTAGTTAGTCTATCATCGACACCGAATTCTGATAAGTGGATCTTGGATTCAAGTTGCACTTATCATATGTGTCCACATAAGGAGTGGTTTTTCAATTATGAAAACCAAAATGGTGGGATTGTTTTCATAAGTAATGATAGCCCTTGCAAAACAGTAGAGATAGGTTCAATTCGTTTGAAGAATAGTGATGGATCAACTAGAGTTCTAACAGAAATTTGACATATACCACAGTTGAAAAAGAACACCATCAAAATCATAAGTGTCTATTTGGGTAAGGTTTATAGGGAACACCATCAAAATCATGAGTGTCTATTGAGTATTTATACTTGTCATATTCCGTGTTCTATTTTTGTAGGTAAGACAGAGATGTCGGGGTAGATAGGGAGGTAAGTGGATCGGCATGCTAAACTGCATACCCAACTATAGTTATTTTATTGGTTGAATTAATATTTTATGAGGTTATGCATGTTGGGATTAATAATATTATTTGTAATTGCTAAACTTATTTTTGGGACACTTTTTGGCGTGCTTACTTATTATAAATAAATATACAGTGTTCATTTATCATACACATTAAATATGTGCTTTAATTTAAATATTCATACGTAATATGTCACTTCGGGAAAATTACCGATAGTGGTATGCTTCCAAAGAAGGGTGTTACACTCATTGCAAAGGATATATATGTCTTGGTTTATCCCACTGTGATAGCCAGTTGATAAATTCTCGATCTTGGCTTATCATACGACGAATGTCAATCGATAAACTCTCTCTATATCCTGGCTGTGATGCCAATCAACAAACTTTCTCTATATCGTGGCTTGTTTTACGCCAATCGATAGACCCTTAATCATAACATACACATCAATGAATGCCAATTAACAGAACATCTCATTACCCTATCTATAGGTATAAAACATATGTCATAAATGTCCCCTCACAACAATTTTCTCAAAAACATATTCTAAAATATATTTTTTGGTGGATGTTGTCTTATCTCATATTCTACAATAACTCTTTTTCCATCATATGCAGTCTTGGCACATGTGTTCTATAAGATTTCTATGTCCCTACTCAACATCTAAAGTTCATTCTCTTTTACCTATAAATGGTCCCATCTCAGGTTCTATCTAGCTTTCACCTAGTGTACATCTTCTATTCTTCATGTCCTTTTTAATTTTCTCTCTTGGGCACATTTCAATGTTTCAACATACCATGTACGTCTCTTAAATTACTCAGGATAAATCTACTTACAATTGCGCAATTAGTCTTCCATGAGCATTCATCATTCTTCTCATGCACTCAACCTTGTATGAGCATGCATGTGTTCTTGCATGAACATTCAAAATCACTTTTTTACAGTTGTTCATGCATTCTTTCATGTATGGCCGTACACCTTGTTGTCACTATTTTTATTTTATTATCATACAATCACAGTTTTCTTTTATCATAAGTGAGACATTTTTAATAAAATTTTGAGGTCTTGTACTTGTTTCATTTTATTTAACAATTGCTATGAATGATTAATTTTTAAAAATTAAAAATTTACATAATATGACAAGATGACTTACAAAAGCACGCAACCCAACCTATAGGATACCGCCCATAGTGCCTCGAGGCATGCCCCAAGGCTTGCATTTTTGCAAGACAACACAACATGCAAGGCCCGCCATTTGGCTGGCCATGTCAAATTAAGTCTGGCAAGGACAAACACAACTTATAGACATACCTAGTTAGTAATAAAAGAGTAATTTGCATTTTCCCACGCAAGGTTTGGCCTTAAAACACTTTACCATCTCTAGTTGGCATAAATAACACTTTTCCACCTAAAATAAAGCATAAATAACACTTTCTCACTCAAAATTAAACTATATTAATGAAACAACAATATTAAGAAATGAAGTTACCATTTTATGCTTAATATTTTATTTTTCAAAATTATCATATAACTCTAAATCAACAAAAAATTAAAAATATCCTTTTAAATATCCAAATTATATGAAAATCATCTTGTTTCGATTTCCTTTCATCCTCACCATTTCTTCCTCTTTTCCTATAAATATAGATATCTTTGTCGTAAAATCCTATATCAAATCATACACTATAATTTTTAAAAATATTGAGGTTTTTTTTTTTTAATTTTTAGTTGTTTATTAGAAATTCAAAAAAGTTTCAAAGTCTTTTGAAAATTTTTGAGATAACAATCTACCCTCAAAAATTTTAAAAATGACAATTACACTCCTAAATTATTGAACATAATCAATAAATTAATAATGTAAATGTCATATTACAACAATTGCAGTTATATAGTAATTTCAAAATATATGGGGGTTTGAAAAAATTTTAGAGATTAATTTATAAGTTTTAAAACCTTTTTAAATGTTAAATTGTTATATTTAAAATATTTGAGTCTGATAGAAAGTTATTATTTTTTTGTTTTTTGTTTTAATTTGATGGATGTAAAATCACTATTTTGCCTTGACGGCATTAGTTTTTTTTTTATTTGAGTTTAATTTTAGGTGGAAAAATGTTATTTATCTCAACTAAGGATGAAAAAGTGTTTTTAAGCTAAACCTTAGGGGAAAAATGTTATTTATTCCAAATAAAAACATTATCGTAAGTGACTTTCTATCATGATTTCTCTTTCTTTGTGGTTTTTAATTGGCCAGAGGACTTATTCCTATCCAAAGTATAATGTTTTCACAAATATCCCCTCTTTAACTATGAAAATTTCATACACTCACCTATGAAATGGTAAGTCTATTAATTTCAATAGAAAAATCATCATTTTATCTATAATATTAAAAATAAATTAAAATTTAATTTTTTCCCCTTCTAAACCCTAAAAACTAAAAGTTTGTCCTCTAGGTCAAGTTTTAAAAAATAATATTCCCCCCCCCCCCCATAAAGTTTAGTTTTCAATCTCCAACATCATCGTCGACGATGAAGAGTCTTCGATGCATCACCATGCTCTAGTGGTCTCTCTCCTTTCCTTTGGAACATCGACTGACAAAGATTTTGGGAAGACGATTGTCATTCCAAACGAAGACAAGATCTTTGTCTTCGTCTTCTTATATGAGACCTTTGTCGATCAGCGTTTCCAAGGAGAAGAGAGAGATTATCAAAGTACGGTGATGTGTCAGAGACTTTTCGTCGCTAATAATAATATCAAAGATTAAAAACTAAACTCTAGGGGAGAAAATATCATTTTTTAAAATTTGGCATAGGGGGTAAACTATTAGTTTTTAGGTTTTATGGGAGGAAAAAAATATTAGATTTTAAGAGATTAGAGTTCTATTAACTTTAACTGCACATGAGTAGATGTTTAAATTTTTCAAAGTTAAAGGGTAAAAACTAAAAAAAGCAAGGTAATTTGGATGGGAATAAGTCCTTTGGCCAATATTAATATGATATTTAGATGATATTATCATCTAAGTAAATATGATAATGATTTAATACGCATTCATTATTGTCTCAATAACTGTGTTACCATATTTACAAGCGTTCCCCCACCCAAAGTTTTGCCTGAAAACATTTTTCCACTATTATGATGTTTCTTTGATAGAAAATTTTTTTGATATAAAGGTTAAATTATTCTTTTATCCTTAACAATTTCATTTTCAAAATTATTATATAATCTCAAATTAACAAAAAAAATTTCAAAAACCTTTTAAATATCAAAAGTATTATAATTAGCACAATGTGTAGACATCCGCCTTTTTTTTCTAAATCTTTTTATAATTAAAAGTTGAATGACTATTTCCTAACCCAATTTTAATGAAATAACATTTTTTATTGTTTAAGTTTGAAAAATCAATTTACCAGTCTGATGTTCAGCTTCATTAATGAAATACATTAGTAAGAATATCCTTTAAATTTTGATTTAAAAGTTTTATATTTGTGTAATTACTTATATGCTCTTTGTTTATAAACTATGAAAAAGATTTGAAATCAAATTCTAAATAATTTTTTTCCGATTACTTTACCTTCACCTAAATTACTTTTCTGCCATTTAATTTTCTCGGTATCAAGAACAGAGGTTTGTTTGTTTGTTGGTGGATAAATATGCAATTTTCAGCTGGCCGTTCGAATTCTTTAACATTCTCCACTTAGTTGTCATTATAGAGCATCTGTAATCTTCAATGGGGTGTAAGTGTTAACAAAGGTTTACTTAGTTTGCAGGGCTCAAACCTGTTAGAAAATTATAGAAGTGCTTTTACACATTTTTAAAATTATAAAATAAGTCTAAAATAGATTTAAAATATAACCTATAACCCGCAAATTTTTAATAAGAATAACCTAAACAAAAGATCTTAAGCCTCAATGGATATGTCCAAAGTTTGAGCCCAAAATTTTTGTACATATACAAGTTTGAATAAGTCAAATTTAATTCTATAAGTTGATTAACCTACTAGTAATTTTCGAAGAGTAATATTATATGTATCTATTTTAGATATATAAATATATATGTATTTATATATATTATTACATAATTTAATATTATTTTGTGTTTAATTTAAAATCATTTAATCTCATAATAATGTATATAAATATGTATATATTTGTATGCTTAAAATAAATATATATAATTTTATTGATTCAAGAGATAATGCCCTAGTTAAAAGTCATCCAATTAACAGGCTATGATTGTTTAGGGGTATTTTTGTCATTTTATTTTACTAACTGTCCTGATAATGTTCGTTAAAACCGGCGGCAAATTTCCTACAAAGTAAAATGGTAGACCAATACTGTAGTGTACTCTGGAGGAGAATACAATCGCAGGAGATATTAAATTAAGTGATTCTCTCTAAATTTGACTGTGCAAATTAAAAAAGAAATAGTATTTCAGAATTTATATTCCTGGAAAGTGATGGAATTTGTGGAAGGCCACAATAATCAGTTGAAATAGTTGAACATTGACTATAATATCCAGCCAAGAGAATTATTCACACATAGATGTGATAAGGAGATCAGCCTCGTCTAAAAGAGGACTCTTCCTTATTTGGACCATTGTTGTCATCCAGATAAAACTGATTTTATTTGGATGATAAAGATCCAGATGAAGAATTTTAATTCTATCAAATCTAAATATCATTAATCGGATATTGAACATTGAAGGAAGAGATGATACTAAGAGAGAGAGAAAGATCAACCACTGTTGATAGGAAATTCGTAGGTGAAATTTGAAAACCCTAGGTAAGGGAGAAAATATCACTTTTTAAAACTTAATTTTGAAAAAAATTATTAATTTTTTAAATTAAGAAGATAAAATTATATAAATTTTTATTTTTTTAAATATTATTACTAAATAACAATTTTACTCTTAATTTTAATAAAAAAATTAATATATTTTAATTTATAAATAAATATTTAAATTTTTAAAAATTAGAAAGGGAAAGTTTGGGGTTTCACTGTATCCTACTTTAGGTGGGAATAAGT
>NW_025401227.1:25000-27500 GCF_011075055.1 Mangifera indica | reverse complement strand
CGTTGCGTCGGCGTCACTTTCTCCTTCCCACTGGATCAAGTATTCCACACGCCGGTTTTTCTTGCTCTCCCCCAAAGTTCTTCTATCTAAAACTTTGGCAAGCTTCTTCTCAATGTCCTTCCTCACCATGGGTGGTGCTCTCCTCACTTGAGCTCTATCACCCTCATGATATGGCTTGAGAAAACTCACGTGAAACGTGGGGTGTATCTTCAAGCGCTCCGGTAATTGAAGCCTATACGCCACTGCTCCAACCCGCTTGATTATCTGAAACGGCCCATCATACCGCTGCACCAGTCCCTTATGGTACCTCCGGTCTGTGATCTTCTTCCAAATCTGAGGCGTTAATTTCAGCAGCACCATGTCTCCCTCCTGGAACTCCACTGATCTCCTATGCTTATCCGCATACTTCTTCATCCTCCGCTGGGCTTTGGATAAGCTGTCCATCGCTTCCTCAATCAATTCAGTCTTCTCACGTGCAAATCTGTACGCTGCTGGGCACTCTCCCTGCGTTTTCTGCTTAGCCACCTCCAATGGTGTCATCGGCTGCTGTCCTAGCGCTACCTCCGCTGGACTCATCCCCGTGGATGATGATTTGTGCACGTTGTAGCTGAACTGAGCGATATCCAGTAGCTCTACCCAATTCCGCTGGCTTGCGGTGACGTAATGCCGCAAATATTCCTCCAACAAAGCATTTACGCGCTCTGTTTGCCCGTCGGTCTGTGGATGATTTGCTGTTGAAAATTTTAGCTCGGAACCCATCATTTTAAACAATGACGTCCAGAATTTCCCTGTGAACCTCGCGTCTCGATCACTTATGATGTCCCTTGGTAGTCCAAAAATCTTCACGACGTGTCTGAAAAATAACTCCGCTGCTGTGTGCGCTTGGCACGTCTGTGGGGCGGCAATGAACACTGCATATTTGGAAAATCTGTCGACTACCACCAAAACAGATCCTTTCCCGTCCACCTTCGGAAACCCGCTCACAAAATCCATAGACACCGATTCCCATGGCCTCTCGGGTATAGGAAGTGGCTGTAGCAGACCCGCTTGCTTCTGCCGCTCGGTCTTGTCCAGTTGACACACCAAACACGTGCGTACGTACAGCTCCACGTCTTCCTCCAGCCTTGGCCAACAATAGTGTCTCTTGAGCAGCGCCACCATCCTTTCCACGCCTGGATGTCCTGCCCATTGTGGCTCATGCGTTTCCTTCAATAATCCTTGCCTTAGTCCCCCGCTCTTGGGAACGTACAGCCTGCCTCCTTTTGCATAGAGCAGCCCTCTGTCCAGCCAATATTTTCTCACGATCCCCTGCTCCACTTGTTCTCTCAAGTGTGCGTACTCCGCGTCTTCCTCTGCTTGCACCTGCAATTTCCCGAGGAAATCCGAACTCTGTCTCTGTCGCTGCTGTATACGTGTGCACCTCCTTGCGGCTCAACACGTCTGTCACTCTGTGGTGCGGCGCTCCATATGGTGCCTTTGAGGGTTGGATGAATCCAGCCTCCAGCAGCTCATCCAATTGTTTCCTCAGCTCCTCCAACTCCATTGGCCCCATTCTGTATGGTGCGCGTGCTGGCGGCCTTGCTCCTGGCTCCAGCTCAATTTTGTGGTCTATACGTCTCTTTGGCGGCAACGTCTTGGGTAACGCCGCGGGCATCACGTCTGCGTATCGGTCCAGCACCTCTGCCACGCAATCCGGCACGTCCATGGTGTGATCCTCCTTGATCTCCACCAGTGCCGCAATCACCAGCTCCTCTCCGCGCTTCAAACCCGCACACACCTGTGCGGCAGACTGCAGCGCTACGTGCTCCAGACCCGCGCACGCCTGTGCGGCAGACTGCAGCGCTACGCGCTCTGCGCTCCTAACGTTTGCATCCGCCTTGACGAAACACGCCTGCTGCTCATCCATAATCATCACCCCATTTAGATGTGGCATGGCAACGGCTTTGGCCTTCACAAAGAAATCGAGGCCAAGGATGAGATCAAAGTCATCCAAGGGTACTGCCATAAACGTGCACTCGCCTTCCCATGCACCCATCTTCACCCGTGAAGCGGCAGTGCCCAATATTGGCTGAGACGCGGAATTTACCGCCTTTATTCTGCTTGAGCACTTTTCCATGGTCACTCCTAGCTTCCCCACCACGCGCTGTGCCAAGAAATTATTCGTGGCACCCGTGTCCAGCATTGCACGCACCTGCTGCCCGTTCACCTCCACCCACGCGTACATTAACCCCTTGCACGCGGCTGGTTGCTCGGCTGTCACGGCGTTCAGTAGCTGTATGGGATTCAGCCTTGGGTTCTCATCTTCAGTGCTCTTTTCCTCCTGTGCAACGAGAGCGGACAGTTGCTCCCGCTTTGGACAATCCCTAGCCCGATGCGGTCCAGCACAAAGAAAGCACCCGCCACCTTGTCTGCTCGGGGTTGGATCCGGACCCCTCTGCTTTGATGGTTCTGCTTCTCTTTTCCTCCTGTCCTTCCAGCCCTCTTTGCCATATTTTCGAGG
>NW_025401226.1:0-44690 GCF_011075055.1 Mangifera indica | reverse complement strand
TTGATTGGATCTCCAAGAGCATTATATGCTTTTGGCATAGAAATTATTGGGTTTAACAAAAGTAGAAAAAATATGCTGCAAAGAATAAAGGGACATCATCCATAGTTTTTTAAAATTAATTTAAAAGGAAAAAAATTGGAGGAACATGATAATATTTCCCTGATGCCAATCTTCAATGTCTTTGTTTTAATATGTCAATCAAGTATATGTAACCTTCGGAGATTTCTTCCAAGAGATTTATAGCCATTAGCTGGAAGATTCAGCTTGTTTTTAGAACCAAGCCCAACTTGAGCTAGGAGGTATTTGGCTTTGTCAAACTCAAATTCATGATTCAAATCGGTGGTTTGAATTTATGACTTGATTTGACTTGAATTCATAACTTAAATTGATGGTTCAAATTCATGGCTCAGTTATGCTTGAATTCATGATTTAAATTGGTGGTTTGCCTATTATGTGGATAAAACAATGTCATTTTGTTCATGAGCTACAAGCTCAAGTCACGAATTTGAAGGATCAATTCAAACCATAAATTCGAGCTAAATCGAGTTATAAATTCAAAACACTAATTCGAACTGAATAATTTTTATCTGAACAAAACTCGAGTCATTATTAATTTTAGCTCGACAAACTCGAATTGAATTATTTTCTATTCAAGCTGAACTCAAACCAAGAGGTGTTTGTGCTCGGCTTAATCTGCATCCACCCCTAGCTTGAAGCCCCAACTAAAGCTACCATATCCAATGAAGTTTAATTTGGAATAGGATAAACCTAAATTATATTCTTTTGAAGTGTTGGTGTGTGCACAACATTATTTGTCTAGTTAGTGGCCGTTTTGGAATGCCTCTACATAATTTCAAAATTACACTTTTTAGCAGCTTATTTTTTGAATATTCACTTTCTAAGCATGTTATGTAAGTAATTAAAGATTTCAAACCAGTGTAACTAGTAACGTTCATTCCATGTAGATAAAACAGTTGTTCATAGTCTTCCACCCATTGCAAAAGTGAAGGGAATTATCACTTTGTCATTTTCCACTAAGCTACGTGAATAATATAGTCAATTCAAGTCAAGAAGCAGTTAACATCTTCAAAGCTTCATCATCAATGATTTATGTCCCAGTTCATTCTTGTAGTTAGTTATGCGGACATTTGTCTTTACAGGTACAAGTTGCTGATGTAGACTGGATTAAGATTGTGCCAACAGAAGAATTAAGCATCATGGTATGTTTAGCCTGGATGCTTTATTTTATTGTGCACTTGCATTTTTTGTTAACTAACTCTTTTTTTTTTTTTTCAGGAAGGTCAATCAAAATATGTTGATTTAATGGCTGGGATTGAAGATGGAAGTACTTTTGAGTCTCCTCAGGTTTGAGTTCATTTCATTTCTATTATCATTGAGGAATTACATGATATGTTCCATCTTTCTTTTGTTAGCTTATGCTTCAAACCAAATCAGGGGTAGTTAGTTGGTATTTGAATTTTTAGTATATCCAAGTTCACAGACACGAATATGGAAAAATAAATCTACAGAGGTTATCTGGTGTTGCTTGGTTTAATTTTACTTTGCTGATATCTGTGTATGTTAATGCACACGTGCATTGCATGCATGTCTTAATCTTGTTATCTAACTCAACATCTCTTGGCATCTGAGGTTTTAGTGCTTCTTAATGTTTCGTGCAGTACGGTTACATGGATATTCAGGTACATATTGAGGATAATATTGTTGAGCTTGTGGACAATGATGATAATTTAAGTCATGGTGGTGGACATGTTAGCAAGAGGAGTTTTAAAATCATGGCTAAACATCTTGGGATCACAACTCTTTATGTAAGTTTGTAGTTTGGTCCCTTTCCACTATGAAGTTCATCTGGCTTCTTGTTTTCAATTTCTGTAATTTAGATTCACAAAGCTTTACTGATAGACATTGAAATCAGGTCAGTATAAGACAGCATTCAGGAAATGAAATAGTGAGTCAACCAATAAAGGTTGAAGTCTATGCAGCTCCAAGGATCCACCCACATGATATTTTCCTGGTGCCAGGTGCATCTTTTATGGTATGTTCCAGAGCTTTTTTTTTTCCCCCCTTCCTTTTTGTCTGTTTTGCTTCTTATTATTATTATTGTTTTTCTTTTCAATTGTAGAGTGAAATGAAATTGGAGTATAATTTAATTTAGTTGCTATATGTGTAAACTTATTCTAAGTTGTGCCATATCTTTGAACATTTTTAACATAGAGCAAATTTTTCAATTTCATTTTTTAACATGTTATTATGTATTTCCTTTTTTTCTCATCTACATGTTTAAATAAACATGATCATTTTTGGTTGTTAGCTTACCCTGAAAGGAGGCCCAACTATTGGTGTATATGTTGAGTACACTAGTATGGATGACAAAATAGCTACAGTCCATAGGTCCTCTGGTCAATTGTTTGCCACTGCACCTGGGAACACTGTAAGATATTCCTTGCTGATTTTCAAATGCTATCTTCAGATTTACTTTTATAATCTAAATGTAATGATGATGCAATGCTGGTTAGTGGGTAATAACTATTGGCTTATTGATATGTGGTTTGGATATTATATGCATACATATAATTTAGATTTAGCTCCATTACATGAGAACTGATGTTTTTATGTTATACAATTAAATTCTATAATTTGAGACTTAACTCAGTGATCAGTTTTTCTTGTTATTCCTGAATGAAAGCTATTGGAGCTACTTAATGCTTTAAGTGAATACATTTTTCAGCTTTCGCAGAAATACTAAGCATGCTCATCTCAGTGTTTATCAAGTATTATATCTGTATCTATTTTTCTCTCTCCCTGCCTTCTTGGGCTGCCTCCATGGGTCCCTCTCTTCCCCCAACCACCTGCCTAGTGTTACTGCCATGTGTTAGACCCGTAATGCCGTTTCCCAAGTTTTTCCTACTGGAAGCTTACTGAGAGAACGTTCTTCTCCTGTAAATGGAGGTGAAGAAGTCTTAACTCAAATAAATCAACATTCTCAGTATTGGTGAGTTGTGAAACCATCAACCTATACCTCTGCTAACACTGAGTCATTTAGATATCACCCAGACACCTTTTAAGAGTATATTTTCTTTTCAATGAATTTCATTTTAAATGAAAATATTATGAAGTGTTTCTTGTACATTTGGTTTAGTATGCACAAGTTTGATCCCTACAACCTCTAAGTTGTACATTTATGGTAAGCAATCATTTCAGATATAATATGTTTGACTAATTTGTGCAATTATTTTGTCATTAGACTCTCCTTGCTACAGTTTTTGGGACTGGTGACATTGTAATTTGCCAAGCATACGGGAGTGTTAAAGTTGGAGTTCCTTCTTCAGTGATGTTGAATGTACAAAGCAAACAGCTTGGTGTTGGCCGTGAGATGCCCATATATCCTTTATTTCCTGAGGCAAGAACCTAAATCAATGAGAGCATGTCAATGGATTTTCCTCTCTTATCACTTTTATGAGTACTAACTGGATTATCTCTGTTGTCAGGGCGACTTATTTTCTTTTTATGAGCTCTGTAAAAATTACAACTGGACTGTGGAAGATGATAAGGTTATATTGATTGTTCATCATTCTGCCATTGTTTGCAGCTTTTCATCTTGCCAAATACTTGTGGATGATAAGAAATTGCCTACACTTTTGGAGTAAGAATGGTTTTTTTGTTTTTTCAATGTCTAGGTTTTGAGTTTCCACTCGAAGGAGCCATTAGGTGATAAGCATAGAGTCTTGTCAGCTGCTAAAAGGGAAGTTCAATTCTCTAGCTCCTTCAATGAGAAAGAACTTGGTTTCATCAAAGTCTTATATGGAAGGTATACTGCAGATATTGCGACACTTTATCATGTTCTTTGTTTATCTTTTCTTCATATTCATTCTGGAAAAGTTGCATACTGAACAACGCAACTTCTCATGTGCTCTGATTTACACATTTCATCTTTCACTCAAGTATATGAGTTCATATTCTCATGCAAATATGCAATCAACGAGTCTTGAATAAATGAAATCAAGTGAAATTATTATGAAGTCAAATGAGAAGGATATGATTATTATTGGATCACTTGTAGATCAAGCTGTTTGGATGAATATTTATTTTTATAAACACTTGTTTAAATCTTCTGGCATATATTCTCACAGACTGGATGCGGTTTTATTGTAGTAGAGTTTTTGCTAGTTTTTTTTATTTTGCTGACATAGCAGTTTCAATGTAATTGTCAGCTTTAATTTGAATTGCAAATGGGACTAGGCAACATCATTCTATTTCTTTCTTTTCCTTTTTTATCTTCTCCTTTTTTATCGTTTTAAATCTTTAAATAATTCTCTTAATAGTCTAAATCATTAGAAAAACAACTTGTTATATGATAAGACTACATATTAGAATGGGAAAGGAGAGAGAAAAAATTCAAATTTCTGGCTCTATATACTGATTAGATCTGAGCTTGGTCAGAGTGTTTCTTTGGCAATTTGTCCATTTTTTTTCCTTTCTCATGTACTTTCTGATCCAAGGGATTGTGAGATTTAGTTCATTCGAGGCCTCAACTTGCTTTCTTTACTATTAAATTAAGGACTATATATAGAGGTGCCTGTTAGGCACAAATTTGAGCAGAAGGGAAGTTCAAGTGTTGTTATGGGCTTATGGCTTGGTTTGTAATATTAGGCCACCCCTGTAAATGCTCATCTGTGGTACACCTCCTGTAAAGATTTATTTAAAAAGAATGACTTGGACTTAATCATCTACTATAGTCATCTTATAATTTTGAAGTGTTATGACTTTAAATTTCTGGAAAATTTTGCCATTTATACTTGTATTGTAGTTTTGTTGCATACTGCAACATTACATAGGTTTAGCATTCTCATGTGCAATTATCACCCAATTCCAGAGGCGCAGGTAGGACAAATGTTGCAGCAGCTTTCTCATGTGATTTTGTTTCTGGTTTATACTCACAATCAAGGATTTACAGTGCAACTATATCATTATCTGTGGTGCCTGGTCTCCCTCTTGCTCTTGGAGCCTCAATAACATGGCTTCTTCCTCCCCATTATACTACATCTAGCCTTTTGCCATCATCTTTGGAAACATATGGCCAATGGGATACTCAGGGTCACAAAGGATCTATTACTTACTCTGTACTGAGAACTTGTGGTGAGAAGAATGAAGCTGCAAGCAAGGATGATATTTCCATTGATGGGGATAGAATAATAACAGCTGGGAGTAACAATCTCGCTTGCATTCAGGAAAAAGATCGGTCCACCGGAAGAGTTGAGGTTGCTTCTTGTGTCAGGGTTGCTGAGGTATTAATTCTTATATTTTATATTTTCTACCATGTTGTTGAAGATATGAATATGGCAAGCTCTACATCTTAATGATTCTGGATATGTATTTGTTGACTTGAGAAAGATGGACTCTAGGATAAATGTTGCATAGTAAAGAATGCCTGGGTTTTATCTCGTCTAGCCTTTGTCCCAATATACAAACATATGGCAAAAACACTTAAGTTGCATTTTAATTATACTTTAGGCAAAATTGAATTGCAGCCACCTATTTTCTTAAGAACTTAGAAAGGAGTGAGCAGTCTGCATTCACTGGCTACTGTACTGTTAATGCATCAAATGTGTTCTTGTTTACAAAGCTGGAGCATTTTTGAATATATGTTGTATTCTGAGTCTCCATGTTTGTCTAAGTGCTTTGGTTTTATGTATATTTGCATATGCATACTTGACCACTCTATGACAAGTTCTAGAACTGACTTTGCTGATGCTATATATTCTTCTAAGGTGGCTCAAATAAGAGTCGGAAATGATGAGTTTTCCCTTCGAGTAACTCATCTTGGTGTGGGTGCTGAACTTGAAATTCCAATAAGCTATTATGATGCTTTAGGTACTGTTTTGTTAATATTTATTTTCACTTTATTGGCGCTTGATGTCATCCGGATTAAATCTTAATCATTCTTATTATTTTGCATTTGAACAGGAAACCCTTTTTATGAAGCACATAACGTCATTGTCCATCGTGCTGAAACTAATTATAAGGATATTGTCTCCATTGAAAACACATTTGGTGACAGTGGAAAAATTCAGCTCAAGGTTTGCTACCGGGTTCAATCGTATATTTCTCCTCACAAAAAGCTGTCAAGTTTTGTAGCTTACAACTTTTCACAATTTTCATTATTTCATGAATTTATTATGCTTTTGATTTCAAACTGTCTGGATAAAAAGGATTTCACCTTAACATGCTCTAATACACAAGAAAATTTTTTTTTTTTGGCTGTTAGTTTAACTTCTGCTTTGCAATTTAGTTTACTGCAATTCTGATAATGACTTTCTGAATGAAGGCAATGCGACATGGTAAAGCTCTTGTGCAAGTCTCAATTGACGGTAGTCCACGCAAGTCAGATTACATTCTGGTACTTACATGAAAATCAGATTCCTATAGTTTACTTTTATTGAAGGCTGGAACTGTGTATGCCGAAGCTGTAATTGATCAGAACTCAGTCATGGCTGATATATGTTTTCTCTAACCTAATACAGTAAAGCTTAGTTTTATAAAGACTTATTATGCCACTGATAGAAACTGAGATGGATATGCAAAAGTAAGCCTTTTATGGAAGTTGTAGACATATGCATAGACAAAATGGAAGCCTTGTATGGGAGTTAGTTTCGTTTTTATCTCTCTTTATCTGTGATCTTCTTGCCCATGTTCTCTAGTTATATTTTTCCAGTTTCACTGAAATATAAACAAAAGTAAACCTTATGCTAGTTATTTTCTTTCTTGTCACTTTTTTCTGTGATCATCTTATCTGTATTTCACTAGTTATATTGCCAGTTTCACTGAATTGTTCATTTCTTCAGATTTCAGTTGGTGCCCATATATATCCACAGAATCCAGTTCTTCATTTAGGAAGTGGTCTTGGCTTCACTGTCCTAGGTGTGTCTCTGGTGATGGAATTTCTTGCAATTTCAATTTGTTACAACTAATCTGAAATGACTGCTCCATTTTCTCATCAGTAAACTTCTATGTGCAAACTTTCAGTGTCTTCTTTGGTAATTTATATCTTTAATAACTTGAGAATTTGCTCATTTCTTTATTGTAAGATGGTGTTCTTGTTCCATTGCTCATTAATGATTGCCTTGATGTATCATAGATTTTGTCTGCTCAAAAGTAGACCCTTAAATATTCTTGTTCATTACAAGTATATGAGAAAATCAAGGCTTTTTAATTCTGTGTCCTTAAACAAGTTTTCAAGAACTAGGGTATAATCTGAAATTTTGGGTTGTTTTCTCAGTATTTTTACTATCTAAAACCTGCTTGAAAGTCTAATAAAATTCTTTTGATGATAGTTTTATGCCATAGATCTCAATGTGCATTCTTTTTTGGCTCCTGACTTCTTGTTAATAGGGAGATTTAGGTTCATAGTCTTCTGTGATGTTCTATCGCATGAACCACACATGATTTATCATCCTTATGTCCTTGGATTGTGACAGTTGATTGCTATGCTACCAATAACATTATTTTATCTTTTAGAATTGGTTTCAACTTTCATGCATTTGTGGTTTTACTTGAATACAAAGGAGCAAAAGGCTAAGTTTTCTATTCTATTTGATTCATTATATTCTATTATTATCTTTTTCCTCACATTGAAATAATTTACGTTGTCCTTGACTCTGTAGGTTTTGATGATAAAGTTTCTGGGCACTGGTTTAGTGCAAATGATAGTGTATTATTTGTGGACATGCAATCTGGAAAAGCTGAACCAGTTGGGATAGGTTCTACCCAAGGTACTAACAACTTTTAGCTATGTGATTTCCATACTTCACCGTAATATAGTAAGCTCATATTTTATAGTTGGAACCTCTTACTTCTGCAGTAATTTTCGAATGTCCAAGTATGAAATTGCAGACAACTGTTACTGTTATATCAAGAGACATTGTTTCTGTGGATGCTCCAAAGGAGATGCTAACAAATGTTCCTTTCCCCAACAAAGGATATACTTTCCCTGTGACATTCAGGTTTGTGAATAACTTGATCTTATACTAACTGATAAATTTTAAATGCAGCTTTTTTTTTTTTAATTGATTTTGATGGTACATATAGTGCTTCATGAGTGCATTTTTTGTTAAAACTATTGTTACTGCAGAAGTTATGAATTATAAAATGTGTTGCTGTTTCATATTTGGCATAAACATGTTTTAGCTTCTGCAAGTGACAAAGCTCAGGCTGCTTTGAGAACCTATTTGTGACTTTCCACATTGGCAAAGTAATGACGCATCTATATTATGCTTCAACAAGAATTTAAGTGTGAAAATATATTGCAGTTTCACCTAGTACAAACTACAGGAATAAAATTTTGATTCTGTAGTTTGCTCACTAACACTATCTATAAAACTTCTAGTGTTGAGAGCCCACAAAAACTAATAATAGAGAAAACAATGTATACCTCCTAGCAAAAATAGAGGATTTCTGCAGAATTATCATCTTTGCTCCAAACTGCAGCAGATGATAAGGTGCCCAAAATAAGCATGTTGTCACTTTAACTGGAGAAGCTGTATAAAATATGTATTCTAGAATATTTTCTCACATTTGTAGTAAAAGCTTTTAGTGTTGATTATCTCATGAAACATGTAAAGCATACCTGCGTATGGAATCATTACATATGATTTAGTATTTTTCTGAATTGGATTTTATTTTGTTATATTCAGTTTTTGGATAAATCTAATTGATGGTTTGAACAAAAATAATTTCGTTTGGATTCTATAGTGATGCTCACAAGTTTGAAGCTCATAAGGGAGTCTCATATGATTGTAAGGTGGATCCTCCTTTTGTTGGGTATGTTTCTTGCCTTTTTTGTCATATTATGAAGTAATGATTATATCATTTGATGTCATTTTCTTTTAATTATTCAAGGTATGCTAAGCCATGGATGGATCTGGACACGGGTAACTGGTACTGCCTCTTTTTCCCTTACTCTCCAGATCATTTGGTGCGTTCAGTTCCAAAATCAAAGAACATGAGCCCATTTATATCTGTCTCCATCAATGCTTCATTGAGAGAAGAGCGCCATGTTTCTGGATCTGCTTCTGCACTTTTTATTGGGGGCTTTTCCATATTGGAGATGGACAAGGTAATCACATTCCATGTTTTAGACATAACTAGCAGTCTGCATTTTCATTCCTCTCAATAAGAACAAAAACCTTTAATTCCTATGTACCTCCAGATGCTCTGCCTCGCTGCTAAGGGTGACCAACAGTCTTAGCCTTAGGTGTTTGGTTCTATCTATTTTTTAGTATGCTTGTATTAATTCTATCTATTTTCCATCTTGCCGGTATTTGAATTAATTCAATCTAAAGCTGAGATGACTTTATACAAACCTCTCTATCTGAATATTTTATCAATAAAACTATGCGTATCTACTTTTGAATACACAAATGGATACACACATAATATGTCATCATTTGATTAAGTGGTACTTTATTATTAATTCAAAATCTCTCAATCACATAATGACACATTATATGTATACCCATTTGTGCACACAAAAGTGTGTACGCATTGCATTGCTTATAATTTATTTGTTAAGTTTGTGGATGTAAAACCAAAACATTGTTATTGAGAATGTTTTTTGTTGCAGGATTCCTTGCAGCTAAATCTTACACCGGACTCTAACAAGACGATCTTAACTGTCTTGGGTAATACAGGTAAAGACATAAAAATATTTTTCCTTCTCTCTATTCTCTATTCTTCCTCCCCTGCTGTACTTCTCCATTTTGGTTTTGGTCCAAAACTGTGCACTTTCTTTACTTCATAGAGTAAATATCCCTTGTAAAAACACTCCAACCGTGATAGAGCCCATCAGTCAATCAAATATAGAGAGGATCTTTAATGGTTGCATACTATCATCTCGTTGTAGATGTTCAAATCCACTGGCAGAACCGGGATTTGATAAAGATCAATCCTATCCACAAAGAAGACTTTGGGATTGGTGGGACTGTGCAGTATGAGGTGAGTCCTTAAATTTGTTTCTATGTAATTGAATTCATTAAACGAAGAAACAATCATCTGATTAAATCCTTTGAAATTTCTAATAGTAATAAAAGGAAATGAGTAGTCTCAGATGATGAGTAAAGTAGACCAAAATGATTGCCTTTCGGAACTCTGTATCTTTCTTTATTTCAAAGATCAAATCTCTCATCAATGTCTTCAGGTTGAAGTAACGAGATCCAAGAAATTTGAGGATAAAATCATAGTTACTCTTCCAGCCAATGGTGAGACCCCATTCTGAATTTCAATACAAATTTACTCGTTCAAATGACCTGAAGGATGTATTTGTTAGAGTATTGGTGGATCTTTCTACCTGGATGACATTGCTATCTATGGACTGTTTTACAGGTCAGAGAGTTGAAATAGATGTAAACTATCAGCCTGGTGAGAGAGCGGGACTCAGCACTGGCATAATGAAAATCTTTTATGCAGCCATAGTCGGATTGTCTACCCTAACGGCATTGATTTTGGCAATGATGTATTGTAAATTTGATCGAGTGGAGCAAACTTTTGGATCTCAGCCAGCCATTCGTCCTTTCACTCATATGACAGCACCTGCTACACCTGAGCACCGGAGTAGTACTCCTAGTGTTTCAAATGAACAGTCACCTCGAACACCTCAGCCCTTTGTAGATTATGTGAGAAGAACAATAGACGAAACACCTTACTATAGACGAGAAGCTAGGAGGAGGGTTAATCCACAAAATACTTTTTAGTGTGGATTGGCATTGACTGATTAGTTAGGAATTTCTCCATCTTGCCCCGCACATGGAACCTGGGAATTTGCATGTCAAAATTTGGAGTATTTCTGTGGATGACAATTGAACTATTATGTCAAAATTTGTTAGATTTCAGGATAAAAAGGACCAAAAATATGAAAATGGGTTTAACAGTTTAACTTTTGAAATTTAATGTTAATATGGTAAGATAAATTATCTTTACGTTAACATAAATATTGTTTTACCCATCCAACCGTGGTTGGTAGCTCATCTCCTTTGATTTCACCAATCTTTTTTTCACTAGAAAATCTTATTATTTTCTATCTTTTTCATTAAATTTCTTTTTCAATTTTGATAATTGCAAGCTGCAACACCCTATTATATTTTGTCTCTACTGTTTAATCTTCCAATCAATTTTCAATTTTCTATTGTCAAATTGAAATTTTAAGTCAATTTTTACCAAATCGCAACCTCATCACGACGACCGTGGAAGCCAGAGACAAGTAATGTTGGTGTTGGAATCGTAGACTCATACAAGAACTCTTCGTAAATGTGCCGTTTTGGGGCTATCGTAGGAGTTGCAACCTTTATTTATTTAAAGATTTTTGTCACTTTTTCATAGATTTCGAAAACTTAAGTTAGCATCTCCAAGAGAAGATTTCAAGGACCTAAAGCTGGCAATCCTCTTTGGATTTTAGGACTCTTTATTAGGGTTTCTCACAACCTTTTATTCAAATCGGGAGCTACAAGCTTCTTTTCGCAATCCCATCAATGGTAAATGTGCTGTTGGCTTGCTTCGAAAACTTTAACGAATTAGAATTAATAGGGGTGGAGAGGCTCGATATCTTGTTGATGGTGGTGAGAGAATCTGTGTTAGTGGTGAAGAGAAAGGAAATCACAGTGAGGAGAAAAGGAAAAAAAAATATATTTAATTTTAATTGAGATTTAAAATTAGATAGAAAAGATAAGTCCTTGTTTAGATTAAAAAAATTGTTTAGATAAATACTTGAAAATTTTTAATATATTTTTACGATCCGTGGTAACCCTTTCATTTTTGCCAATGACAAATAGCTGAAGGTAGAGATTAGAAGTATTTCTATAAATTTTATAAAAATAAGAACAATTGATAACAAATTATTTGTCTTTAATATTCAGGACAGTTGTGTAATTTCACTTATTAGACAAACCTGTAACATACAGTGAATCAAAGCGGTTTTCTTTAGGTGGGGGTGGGAAATGTCATTTAAATAATGTTTGAGTGGTTCCGTTGTTAAAATTTTTTTAAAAGATTGAAACCCTGATTAGGAAGAAAGATGCACTTTGTTTGGACAGGAGACTAGGCGGGGATTCTGTGATTGGCAAGCGTATATTTACCCAGCTTTATCACCCAATGAGGATATAGAAGGGTTTTAGGGCTTACAAACTGAAACTCAAACAAAATAATTACACAACAACTACTACGCAGCTTCCCTTTCTCCTCTCTGCACGCCATGGACCCAGATGCCAATGAACCCAACTTCGATCCTGAAGCTAACGACCATAGGAAATCATCTGACCACGCTGAAGACGATAAGTCTCACTCTCACACCGGTGACGGAGCTAGTCCCGGGTATTTTACCTTTTTTCCTGAATATCTTTTTAATGCCTTAGCGAATTTTTCTTTACTTTGGACCCCTGCCAGCTAATTGACGTAACATTTTTTTAATTTTAGTTTAATGGGTGTTGTGTAATTGTTGTATCATTCTTATACATGTTAGTCTTTTTTTTTTTTTGGAGAAATTTCGTTTTTTTTTCGTTGTGTGTTTGTGTTCTTGTGGGTCAAGATCTGATTTTGATTTAGTGTAGTTACTTATGTGCTTCTAAAGGAGTTGATTTGCTAGTGAATAATTTGATAGTTTTTTGGGTTTTTATTGAACATGTAAACATTTGCAGAAAAATTTTTATTGGAGGTTTAGCTAGGGAGACAACTTCAGGTTAGTTCTTTGTTCAATGTTAGTTTTATAGTCGTTGTATTGGTTTTGGAAGGCATGTTCGGGTCCTTATTCTTTTGGCCGGTTTTGATTGTTTTCTGTAGGGCAATTTATCAAGCATTTTGGTAAATATGGTGAAATTACGGATTCTGTTATAATGAAGGACCGGAATACAGGGCAGCCTCGTGGGTTTGGGTTTGTCACTTATGCAGATCCCTCTGTGGTTGATAAAGTCATTCAAGAGAATCATATTATAAATGGAAAACAAGTAAGGTTTAAGTTTATTGTCAACACTATGCTGGATTAAAATGAATGTTGGTGTAGCCTTAATCCCTGATTGTATGTGGTTTGCTGACTTTTTAAGGTGGAAATTAAGCGAACTATACCAAAGGGAGCTATTGGTTCTAAAGATTTCAAGACTAAAAAGATTTTCGTTGGTGGAATTCCTGCAACAGTGAATGAAGGTGACTATCTGTTTTCTTTTTTCCTGGAGGAGTGGGTGTGTTTATTGCTTTTATCTTGTTGAGATCTTAATTTTATTGAGATTAATCCATCACTGCAAATGGGCAGATGAATTCAAGGACTTCTTTATGCAATATGGAGAGGTCCAAGAGCACCAAATCATGCGGGATCATTCCACGAATCGTTCACGTGGTTTTGGATTTATCACTTTTGAAACAGAAGAAGCGGTTGATGATCTCTTGGCCAAGGGGAACAAGCTTGAGCTTGCTGGCTCTCAGGTGAGCATACTGCTTGGTACTGTAAACCTGTATTTATTGCTTGCTATTAATTATATGATGTCTCTATTGACCCATTTATCGACTTTTTTTTAGGTAATTATCCATTTATTGACTTCACAATGATGATACAGATATTTTATGAGCTCATAATTGTCAAAGGCAATGAGGGGTTCTATTGCCTATGTGAAAAAGGCAGGGCGAAGATGTTGTATTTTTACCAAAGACAATTAAAAAATTTCATTAAAAGTTTTTATTTCCATTAAATTTAAAATTAGTTGTTATTGTATTAACAATAAAAAATTGACTAACAACTTTATCAACAGTCTTAGATTAGACCAACAATTGGTTACCATACCTAGACCTCTTTGACGACATCAATGAACCTATCCAATGACCTGAAGTCTCTACAACAACTTCTTCAACAACCTTAGAACTCACCGACCTCTTACTAACCTTGTAACTTAACGTTGACCTTTCGACAACCTTACAACTTGTTAACGATCTCTTCAACAACCTTAAACCTCACTGGAGACCTCAAAAATTGCCCATAGTCCTCATATTTGGCTGGAAATTGCCCAAATTTTGCTAAAAGCCTGAAACTATACTAAAAACTGTCTAGAATTTGCTGGTAACCCTCAAATCTAATCATAGATAGGTTAGGTGACAATAAAGTTTTTTCAATGCTTAAAGCTTCTAAGGCGCCAAAAAAAGTCTAAAGAAGATTGCCTTTGAACCACTGGTTGTCTTGAACATACTTAAGGTGATGTGGCCATTGCCTTGAGTAAAGCGTCACCTAGGTGCGCCTTGGACAACTATTGTAATGAGTTAATTAATAAAATGAATGCTTATGAATTATTTGTTGGTGTTATATTGATGGGAACGCCTATTTTAGTTATGAATATTTGCACATCCTTGTCAAGGAACTTTAAATTCTAAAGAACATCTAAACTCTTCTCTGAATCAGGCTATCGGAAAATTGCATACATGTCTAGTTTAGGACATAAAGCTTCTGATAAGATATTCGTGCTTGTTCACTTGTCTGAAGTGAATTCCCTTAGGATAATTTTTGCATGTGTCATCTTGTATTCTATCAAATATGTACCTTAATGTTTTTGCTCGTTAAAAAGAGTTGCAACTCTCTGAAGAGAGGGTCACGTATGGCTGAATTACACCTTGCTGCATAAATATAAATGTGTAGAGTTACAGACACTTGTCTGTCTGAACACTTTTTATTTGGAAGTTAGCTATCCTTTGCATAGTGCAGCACTATGCATGTATGAAAGCCTGCTTCATTTTAGAAGCTTGACAGAGCCCTGATACTGCATCCAAGGATACATGTGAAACACCTGTATCTCTTACCATTTCCGTAAGCCATTGTTAAGGATGTCTTGAGTAGCTTATAAATACTAGTAGTTGAATTATTTATAGGGAAAACTTGACCTTTTTGATGTCTTTTTGTTTAATCTTGTAGACTTAATTACACATTCATGTTTTCCCAACTTTGTGGGTTACCAAAAAATTGAGATGTAGATCCACTTCTCTGTCTACTGATTTTAGCTTTCGATAGTTAAGAAAGCGTTATAAGTTTATTTGTCTAATAAAACAGATGGCTGATAATGTATGCCCATATTTTTCTTTTATTGTAGGTGGAGATCAAGAAGGCAGAGCCAAAGAAACCAAACCCACCGCAACCCTCTTACAGACGTTACAATAATTCTAAGCCAGGATATGGTAGTGGTTTTGGGGATGCTTATGGTGGATATGGAGGTGGAGCCTTCAGCAGTGGCGGTAGTGGTGGTTATAGGTCAGGTGGGGCATATGGAGTTAGAGCTGGTTCTTATGGAGGATATGGTGCAGGTGAATTTGGTGGATATGGAGGATATGTTGGTGGTATGGGTGCTTATAGGGGAGAGCCTTCCCTTGGATACTCAGGTCGCTATGGGGGAGGCTTTAATAGAGGTTATGATCTGGCAGGTGATTACGGTGGCCCTGGTGAGAGTTATGGAGGATATGGTGGTGGTGGTGGTGGTGGCAGCAACTATGGAGGTGGCCCAAGTGGCTATGGAAGTGGCGCAAGTGGCTATGACGTTGGCCTTGGTGGTGGTTATGGAAATAGTGGTGGGGGCTCCTTCTTTGGAAGTAGAGGGGGATATGGTGGTGCAGGAAGCAGTAGATATCATCCTTATGGACGGTAGAAGGTCAGATGACAAAGACTTTCAGGGCTATTAAGTGTCATGTTATGCAGGATTGTATTAGTTTTTAGCATTGAGCTCCAGGCTTGTCATATTTTTCCACCTAGGTGGCAAACAAAAATGCTATGATTACTTTTATGTTTCACTTGGCCCTCCCCAAATTTTATTCAAGGAGGATTTGTGTTTACCACCAAACAATCCAGTGATCAGTTTACCCATCCCTTTGCCAGAACTTTATGCCATGTAAGCGATCTGAATTTTTTTCCCTTTAGAATTTGTTGAACATTGATGTACTTGCTGGGTTCTGAACAGAATACCTGCAGCCATGAATTGCAATATTCATATTACCAACTTGATTTCGTGTTATTGTATGTTCAATGGACATTCCAGTTCTCACACTACACACTAATGATATATCAGAGCTCAAGTCCTCAACTCAACTGATTAAAGTTGAATTTTTGAATCAAAACAAACATTTTGTGTTTGATTCATGTAACTGATATAGTTGCAGATGGCACTGACCCATTTGAACTGGAATTTTTTGTCTGCGGATATTATCCTGGTGATTTTGGCAATTTCTCCTTTCAGATTCATCTGGAGATCCATTGTCCAAGATTCCCATAACAAAGGGTTATTGGAATATTTGGCTAGTGTAAACTGAAACTATAATGAAATCACTTTCATAAACTAAAGTTCGAATAGGATTTATTTAGTTCTCTATCTATATAGAAAGATTAGATAAATTTTATTCACAAACAAATGAACAAGAATATTTGTATCATTAACCAAATGTGAAGAGAGATTAATAGAGAGAGACAATCAGACGAACAAGTGAAAAGAATAGGCTTGTAACAACCACATCTTCTAAAAATATCTGGTTGGTGCCTATTGAATTGTAAATTTTTCAGGTTTCCTTTCTCTTCCTCTCTGATTCTGAATATCCATAGAAATTAGAAGATTTCCCAGAAACCAAATTAATGGCATTAGTGACATTAAACCTGGGCAAGTATCAGAAGGCAGACAATTTCAATTACCAATTTTTTTTTCAAATTTTGAAATGATTAATAGTTAGTAATTTCTGTGAATGATGCTGACTTGTTTATTGATTAACAGAGACTCAAGTGATTTGCAGAAGGAAATATAGATATAGAAGCAGGGATCATAACATGCACCCTTACAAAGTCATCGAAACCACACCTCCACCAAAGAACCTTGGCATTCGTTGCTTCTCTTCTGTAACTTATCTCCTCTAACCCTTTTCTATAATTTGTCTTTGCCTTTCTCACTGTTTTAGTTGGGTTGTTTATCAATGGCAATGCTGCTTAATTATGAGGGATACTGAACCATGGGCTCTATGCAGTTAAAAACTGATGAACTTGTTTAATTCAAAATCATCTAATATTGAACATAACGAAAAGAGGCCTGGCCTTTTTTCCAGTGGCAGATATATCTTGAAAACTTATTAGAACAATATTAACACTGTTGGAATGGAGATTTACAGTAATAGAGATGCATCTCCATTACTGTGATCGTTAAATCATAGTTGTGATAAAACATTTTTTCGATGAATCTGTAAATCGTTACCCAAATCATTATTATTATGGTCAATAACCTCATTACTCTGCACCCCACCCACCTGTCAACCCTGCAAAACCCTTGCTGCCTCTGTGCTCAGACAAAGAGGCAGAAACTTGTCCACCACAATTGGACTCTCTTTCTATAGATCTCACTTACTCCTTTGACAATTTGCCGAAATTTTACAAGCCATTGTCAAAGTATGTAACAATATTCCACACAAAAACCCAAAAAAAAAAAAAAAGAACAATATTCCACACAAGATCAAACTTGGGAAGTTAAAGACTCGTGCATTTTTCTTAGTATGGACTTGAGTACAGGGGATCACTAAATCACGAATGATATATGGATTGGAGAGAAAGAGAATATAATTTCTATTTTTATTATAAATTTATATTATTAATAATAAAATAACATTTAATTATATAAATTTATCATAAAATGTTAATGCGGTGAGGAGACACAAAATTGGTGGTTGAGCGAAAGCAAAACTAAAGGTTAAAGGCTATTAAAAACAATATTTAGTGACGGGAAAGTAAAGATTGCATGAAAATTTTAACTTTTTAAAATTTTAAAAAGTGAAAATTTGTAATATTAGTAAACATTGGTTGGGACATATTCTTTTGGCCTAATCGGCTTCTTTGTTTTCGTTAACAATGACAGAAACAACTTTTCACAGCTCTCCGACTCCACCCCATCTTCACTCTAAAACCTCTTCTTCACCCAAAGTCACTTCAATTTTTCCCCCACTTCATGGACCATTGCATTCTCTTCTCCCTTCTATGAGCAGGTACTCCCCCTCCTCCTTTTCTTGTTTTCTTTAACTTCTTTTTCATTTATCTGCTTTTACGACTTGTGTTAAAACTGGTTTTTTGTTTTCTTTTTATTTTCCTGCGCTTTTTGGTTCTTGATGAGCTATGGGATTATGGGGGATCTTTTTAGTGTTAACTATGCTTCAAAAAGAGTTGGCGTTCCTTCGCTTGTGGATTGCTTTTTATGTCATCTATTCATTTGCGTGTTATTTTAGCTATACAGATATCTTGTTTTCTACTTGATGTTGTGTATTTTTTAATTCTATGGATTCTCGGGGATCGTTTCTCTAATTGGATTTTGTCTTGTTTGAATTTGCCTTCTTAGTTATTCCAATTCATGTATTTTGTCGCAAATAACTTAGTTATTGTAAATTTATATTGGCATTTGTTCTTTGCTTTAATGTTATACTTAGTAAGCCATTAAAGTTTTAATATTTGTTATTAACAGCATAAGCTTTGGAGTTATCATTTGCCATCCATGTGCTTGGTTGGATTTCTGTTGTGCAGAGCTGGTGACGGGTGTTGAGTTTCTCAATGGAGTCACTTGGTAATGGTGCTATTTTTTCATCAACGACCCAAAATTTGCTGTTTTCTGTAGGCAGCCAACATCCTTCCACGGCAAGTAGCCCCCACAGCTCGCAACACCCTTCTACTAAAGAATCTAGAAATGAATGTTTTTGTACCACTTCCTATGCATCCGCTAACAAACATGGCTCAACGTCAGTTTCTAATACAAATGGCTCTGTAGTCAATATAAAAAATGTTTACGAAATGGTCCAAGATGATCAGCAGCATGAAGACTTAGCTCATACGGCAAAGCACTTCTATGATTTGAACAAGGGGAAACTCGAATATGTGGGCACAGTTAATGTTCTTGATAAAACAGTGGAAACTTCATCTCAGAAAAGGGTGTTGCCTCTGGAATCTAAATCAAGTGCTAAGCAGCTGGTTAATAATCCTGAGTACAGCAATTCCGGTGGATTGCTTCAATCTGAAAATATTGTCCCATGCCCATGTAAAAGAGTTGATGTGCCTTTGGAGGACAACTTAAAATCCCAAAGGGCGATGAGCTTCTGTTCAAGTCCCACAAATAGTATGTACTCCGCTACCTTGTATGCAGAAGCTAAACAAAGTTTCACCAACACAGAAATCAGTGAATGTCCAAGTGGCACTGCAAAGTCTGCTGAAAGTGGTGAACTGGGTCAATCATGTGATTTTATTGAGAGCAGGAAGTCAAGCATCAACAGAGGTAGCACTGACAGTGATGTTAGTGATGAAAGCAGCTCAAGTAGTTTAAGCAGTGCTGTTTACAAACCTCATAAGGCAAATGATACAAGATGGGTAGCAATTCAAGCAGTCCAATCGCATGTTGGGGCACTGAGTTTGAATCACTTCAAATTATTGATGAGACTAGGATGTGGAGATATAGGCCATGTATATCTATCAGAGTTAATGGAAACTAAAAGCTATTTTGCCATGAAGGTTATGGATAAAGCCACTTTGGCGAGCAGGAAGAAGCTCTTTAGAGCTCAGACAGAGAGAGAAATACTGCAATCTCTGGATCATCCATTTCTACCCACTTTATATGCACACTTTGAGACACAGAAATTATCTTTTTTGGTGATGGAATTCTGCCCTGGGGGAGATTTGCATGCACTCAGGCAAAGGCAACCAGGGAAGTATTTTCCAGAGCATGCAGCTAGGTATTGTAATTATTTTCTCCTCCTAAAGAAATGAGAAATTTGCATTTTAGGAAAGTAAACATTTGAAATTTGCAGTAAATGTAGCTTGAAAACTGGTAAAATTCCTTTCTAACTTGATAATTTATATGCCTTAAGTCATTATATGTGTGTCTTCCAATTCATTTTTATGTAGACTTTCAAGTTTTATTCAAACTAGCCATATGTTTATCAAAGCATGCCATTAATTTAGCATATTTTTCAAGAACTGCCCTAGTAAAACTAGTTAACAACCTTGCCAAACGTATGTGCTTTCTTATATGGTTAATGAAGGTAGAGTGTGCCTCCTGCAATAGTGTACCTTTTGTGATTTCAATTCTGCTTAGCATGATAACTTATATCTGCATGATTACAAAGCTATGCAGTATGTAGTAAAAGCTTGTCTGCTTTTCTATTTGCTTTGCTTTTTTCGCTTTCCTTCTGGTCATTGTCCTGTTTTTACCCACTGAAAGGAACTCTGTTTATATCAGTTTTAGCTATTCAAGAATAACTATAAGTTGGCAAAGCCTAACTAAGGGTGGTTTAATCTTTTTTAACCCTGTCATTAACGTTTGACTATAACTGAACAGTAAGTAAAAATATAGCTGATTATTGGTAGGCTATTAAATCTCTTAAAATTTTTGGGCAGTGCCTGCAGAAGATTAATATGCATGAATAATGCAAAAAAATGTCATTTTTGAAGTTCAAGACCACAGTTTTGTAAAAATGAAGCAGATAATAATCAGGCTGAATCGTAATTATTTCTTTAATATGCTCTTTCACTCTTCAGGTTTTATGTGGCTGAAGTTCTTCTAGCTTTAGAGTATTTGCACATGCTTGGGATCATTTACAGAGACCTTAAGCCGGAGAATGTCTTGGTGAGAGAAGATGGGCATATAATGCTTTCTGATTTTGACCTCTCTCTAAGATGTTCAGTCTGCCCGACTGTGGTCAAGTCCTCAAACACCACCTTGGAGTCTAAGAATTCAACATACCGTATTCAACCTGCTTGCATTGAACCAACTTGTGCAATGCAACCAGATTGCATCCAACCTGCATGTTTTGTGCCTCGATTCTTTTCAGGCAAGAATAAGCAAGAAAAAAAGGTCAAACTGAAGAATGAAATTCCAAAACAAGTGAGCCCTCTCCCTGAGCTCATTGCTGAACCCACATGTGCCCGATCAATGTCTTTTGTAGGTACACATGAATACTTGGCGCCTGAAATAATTAAAGGTGAAGGCCACGGAAGTGCTGTTGATTGGTGGACATTTGGGATCTTTCTCTATGAGCTTTTATTTGGCAAAACTCCTTTCAAGGGAGCTGGGAACCGTGCTACTCTTTCTAATGTTGTTGGCCAGCCATTAAGATTTCCCAAGTCACCCAGTGTGAGCTTTGCTGCTCAGGACTTGATCAGAGGTTTACTTATAAAAGAACCACAGCATCGTCTTGCGTATAGACGCGGGGCTACAGAGGTGAAACAGCATCCATTTTTTCAAAGTGTGAATTGGGCACTTATTCGTTGTACAATTCCACCACAGGTGCCAAAACCAGTTATGCTGGATATTCCTGTAAGGATTGATGCACCCAAAGCACAACCAAACGACAAGGTGCCAGATGTAGAGGTGAAATCTTCAGGTAATTATGTAGAGATTGATTTCTTTTGATTTTTCCGATTATTTCCTTAATTTTAGCCAGAATTCTTTATCACTTCATTGCTATCTCACTTCAGTGGTTCCTTTTTCCATTGCAAGTTGATGCTAATCTATAGATCCTTTGATAAAAGCACATGTAACTGCTCCTTTGAAAAGATTGATAAACAGCTCAGCTCTGAGGAAATGCAAATGCATTGAAACATATAATATGAAATGAAATTGTTATTTTTCTTCCCTGTAAACCTGTTGCCTCCTGGAAGTATAGTTCCAGTATTGAAAATTTTCTTCCTTTAATGATAGAACCGTGCTTTACAGTCTTCCTCACAAAGGTGCACTTGAATTCTTATCTTTTCTCATAAATCCTGCTTTTTGGTTTAGGATTGCACTAAATTTCTGAAGGATAATGTCATGACTCGTAAGATTTCATCCCGGTCAGTGGACTGTCCAGTGCACACAACTTGCACTCTCCAATCAGAGTGTAGCCTTACGACACACTTCATACGTTTTTCTTCTTTGTTACTTTCTCTCCATTTTTGCTCCAATCTTTATCATTTCCATGAGAAATAGGTTATGGGAGGGCTACTGACTCAGATTAATAGCCAAGTGTTGCAGAACTTGTGTATTTCGGACCAAGCTTGTGTCGGTGAAAGTTGAAACCTTCACATTATTTCTTCAAATTTCATAAAAATCCTTTTTCCTTAAAAGTTAAAAAGACAGTTTTGATAATTGAACTAGTCATCTTACTAGTTTATAATTCAATTGATTCAATATATTATCAAATTATTATATATTTTTTAAATAATATCATATGGTTATCATATTTTTTAAATATAAAATATAATTTTAAATATATTAATTAAGTAATTTATATTTTATTGCATAAATAAAAAAATTAATTATTAATTATTAATTTTAAATAAATTAATATTTATATATAAATTAGATTAAATTATAAAATCAAACCAATCTGAATTATTATATTTTTCTTTTGGATGGAAGAGTTTAAATTTTTTTTTTTGAAATTACTAAATTATCTGATTTTTTTAATCGAAAAAATTAGAATAAGTTAAGAAAAAATTTCATTGACTTCCATTCCTTGGTCCCAAAGTTAAAATGGTTGGCAGAGTTTTGAACGCAAGCCCAGCCATTACATCAATATGTTCGTCACAGCCTACGTCACCAATCCCATCCACGACCACGCGCCTCCCATGCCATACTGTTACATCCCCAGTCCAATTACTTTATTTTCAAGGCCTTTTTAACTAATTAGGGAAAGATTGAATATGAATTTAATTTCTGAGATTGCTTTTATTTCTTTAAATACTTTTTTATCCACGTGCCATACTGTCAATTCTGGAAGCCTGATTCGTGTGAGATACTTATCTCTCACTTTAGCCTGCGTGTCCTTTTTCGTAAAATTAATTATTTTCTTACCGAGATATAACGCACCCGCTTGCTTTAACCACGCGGTTAGGCTGGAAGAGAAATCTGGAGTCTTACACGTGGAACCCCATTTGTCGTCTCTGTCGGCTGGCGTACACGAGATATCTTCCCGCCTGCAATTGCATACTAAATAAATTATACAAAATATTTGACTCTAATAATGGATGGATTATTTTAATATAGTTTATATACACCAATGGTACCTCTTTTACGCGAATGTAGATGTTAGATCTACTTAATTGGTAAGAGCCTGTAATCAGCGTTCTATTTATGCTGGGTTTATTCGAATTTAAATTTAAATAAATTTAAAAATTAAATATTTTTGAATTTAAATTTAAATTCAAATATTAAAGGTGTTTAGTTTACTAAATTAGTAAATCTAAAAAATTTTGAAAAAAAATATTCATCAAAATAAAATTATTTCAGCCATTTTTTCAATTAAAATATCAAATCAAACTTAAAATTTAATTTACATTTAATTTTTATCTAATAAACTGAGTTGAAAAAATTTTAAAATGAATTCAAAACATATGAGCTCCAACTCAATTTGAATCATAACCTATTTGCAATTGTCTCGGGCGCGTGTTTCCACTCTCTATCCAAGCCTTTTATGATCTTCCCAAAAACTTGCTAATAGATACAACACACGCACTTTCCCTATGCACACTGCGCACGCGAGTCGCACTCTCATATCTGCCGCTCATCAAAATCTTTCTCATTTTACTCCGAGAAAGCCTGCTGTTTCTCTTTCTTGCGGCTCCGTTCAACTGAATCCAAGTCCGACACTCAGAGTCCGAGTTCGGAAGGTAAGCGCCCTGAGCAGCATGTCGACGATCTCCGCCGAAGATGAAGCCAAGTTTGGGTTCTCGCGGCAGGAAATGTACAAAGAAAACTTGTCGGGGACTGTGGATTCCTACGACCGCCACGTGTTCCTCTCTTACAAAGGACCAGATGCGTGGCTCCCGCGTGTCGAGGAGTCCCAAGAGGATCCTCTTCCTAAGCTGCTTGCCTCCGCTATTAAAGCTCGCAAAAACGACATCACTGTCAAGGTTAGTTGGTTGTCGTTTTTAGATGTTCATTTCGTTTTTTTTTTTTTTTTTGTTTTGAGCTTTTTGAATGAGAGGATTGATTGATTTGGATTTCTTTGATTTTATAGACGAAGGTTACGATATGTGGTGGAGGCGAAGGAAGTGAAGGGGATGTGCTGATTTTCCCCGAAATGATCAAGTACAAGTAAGTTACTGCTTGATTTTTAATTTTTAAATTTGATTTTAGTTTGCTGTTATACATGTAAATTGAAATGATTTTCATGTTCTAAAATTGTGATGGATTTGATGCTGAAGGGGTTTGAAGGACTCAGATGTAGAAAGCTTTGTTGATGATGTTCTTGTCAACGGAAAACCATGGGCTTCTGGAGTGCAGGAGGCAATGACTGGATCATATGTTTTTGTATGTGCTCATGGTAGTCGAGATAAGAGATGCGGTGTTTGTGGCCCAGCTCTAATTGAAAAGCTTAATGAGGAGATTGAGATGCGAGGACTGAAGGATCAAATCTTTGTCAGTCCATGCTCCCATATTGGAGGGCACAAGTATGCTGGAAACTTGATCATCTACAGTCCTGATTCAGAAGGGAAAATTATGGGTCATTGGTAAAATCTGGATTCTACTCTATGCTTGCCCTAATATAGAGCGGTTGGAAATTCAATATAATTGCAAATCTGAATAGTTTTTGGTGTTTGATTGTAGGTATGGCTATGTTACTCCTGATGATGTTCCTGCAATGCTTGATCAACATATTGCAAAGGGAGAAATAATAGAACGTCTTTGGAGGTTTGTCTTATTGCTTTCATGAAATCTTTTTTAGATTTGCAGATAATTGCAGTTTCAATGATTTTGTTTCAGACAGGGGTGCTCAATTTGCAAATTACTTTAACTGGTGAATCGATTTTTTTAAATTTCTGCGTTGGATATAATTCTATGCGTTTGTTAACAAGTAAACAGATATTATGGATATGATATAGCACTAATAGATGGGATTATAAAGGATATAAGTGTGTTAAGATGCTAACATAGAAAGAAGTGTCCATTTGTCCTCTTTCCATGGATGTGTATTTAGATGTTTCTGCCAGAACTTACTATTGATTCTTCTTTCTGCTAGTCTTATTTCCTACTGTTGATTGTTAAGTTTATTTGCAAGCTGTTCTCATTATTATTATTTTTAAATATTCATTAGTTTATCTTCCAGGATCTTTGATTCTATTTGTTAGCTGAATACTGCTTTGAAGTTTGTTAACAAGTAAACAAATATCATTGATATGAATGCTATAAGACATGACTTTATTTTGTTTCCATGAAGTAGAAATTTTGTCCACTTTCCCTCTTTGGTCTTGGTAGTCATTGTGACTAACCTAAAAAAGACTTATGGTTGAGCCGGATGAGGCATCTAAAGCTTTGGATTTACTTTTAATTCCATTGAATGAATTTATATGGTCAATTTACTTCTATAGAGCATCCTTGCATAAGTATTATTTATATGCACTCAGTTGAAAGATTGACTCTCTGTTTTCTGCATAATTTTATATTAGTTTTATACCTCTAGCATGATTCACTGCAATAGAATGTTGTAATGTGAAATCAATGATCATCCACAGGGGCCAACTGGGGGCATCTAAGGAAGAAGATCGGAAAGTCAAAGAAGAAAAGCTTCCCAATGGTAAAGAAGCTGAGAAAAGCAAGAAACATGAAGCTAACAACACTCAAGTCAAGGAAAATGTGGGTGGTTGTTGCCAGGGTGCCAATGGCTTTTCATGCTGCATGAATGGAAGTGTGGATGAGAAAGGGACGGAGATCAAAGCACCAAGCAAATTGTCAAGTTGGATAGGATCACTGGAGCAAAGGGACGTCCTTACAGCAACTGCAGTGATTGGGGCAGTTGCAACTATCGCAATTGCTTATAGCTATTATAGAAGGTCAGGCTGAAAAATGCCGAGTAATCCAGTTAGATCTGTTTGCTTGTGGGTGTGTGAACCCATTGTGTAGGCAACCGCAATAGTGTTGATGAAATAATCCTACGAATTACTTTTCTTAGGAGGATGATGCAATATATATGTTATTGGGGTGGACACGAATAGCCTCCTTTTAGAAGGTTCATGGATGAAGTATGACTCAATCCCTTCACTTATGTTGATTGCTTCAGAAATTAGAATGCCATTACTATTGATTTTTGGCAAATGGTACATGTTTACACTGGGATTTATTTCTATACTGCTTGTTCAAATTACTCTGCTAGATTTTGGTTGAGTTTAGCCCTGTCATTTTTATCCAAAATTGCTTCTAGTTAGGGGAATTGTGATATCTGTTGAGTGATTGGTGGAATTTAATGTTATTTATGATATATTGTGGAAGATTTTTAGAATTCAATTCTAGATAATTTTTTTGCAAGATTTTTGTCTGACCTTATCAATTTTATTTCATCCGGCATTTTGTTTAGTTCTTGAGGGTAATCTAAAGGTCTTGATGGGTTTACTTATTTGGATGTGAAACGTGAACATAGATTTGCTGTTCTTCTCAATCTAGAAAACTCAATGGAATCCCGGGGTTCAAAAACCGAAGCTGCTTTGGATTTTGCCCGTCTTCACTTTGTAAAATGCACATGCAAAAAAGAAGCCTAACGAATATGTCCCACCAGAAATTTGGCTGAAACGATAATTTATTACCGTGTAACTCACTATTAAGATATCGGTTATTTATACATTTGTGTTTAATATAATTTGAAACATTTTTTATATAGTCCTGTTTATTATCAGCGTATCCTCTATTTTAGATATACAATGTATTATATATCTGATTTTGGGTTATAATATCTTTGATTTAATAATTCGATTCATTGTTAAGATATTGTCTATTTTGAATACACAATTTATTATAGTTATGATTTTAATTTCGGCTTGTAATATTTTCGATTCAATAGTTTAGTCAATTGTAAGGATATTGTCTACTTTAAATACACTCTATCATGGTTATAGTTTAGTTTAACATTCTTGATTTAATAGTTCGGTTCTACTGTTAAGATATTGTCCAATTTTAATACCATTTATAATATTCTTGATTTAATATATTAGTCTACTATTAAGATATTATCTTTTTTAGATATACAATGTATCATAATTTTAATTTTGAGTTTTATAATAGAAAACGTATATTAAAAATTTAAAAAGTTTACAAATTATTTAATTAATTTTATTTTTTATTTATAAATGATTTCAAATATATACATATATCTAATATCTCTCTTATATTTTATCTGTATGAGCTTCGTTTAAGGGATCACAAAATGGGTAAACGAAAATACCCCAAATTTTAACATAAGCGAAATTACAATTTGTTCTAAAGAAATTTATAAAATTTTTAAGTTTAAATTAATATGTTAGTTTAATTTTAAAATTTTAATATATCGATATGTCATTAAATGATTATGAAATGCTTTAAAAAGTATTCGAGGGAGGGAGGGAGGAGCTTAACAATGGAAGAGACCAGGAGGGACTATGTTTCCGTTCTAGCAGCCAAACGCCTAAAAGAAGAAGCCCCTTTATTTATCGCCAAAATTTTCAGCACTCACCGCCATGGCCAATAATCCTTCTCAGCTCCTACCATCAGGTACCTATGTCTACGTTTACCTCCATTCTCTATCATATACTTCTTCATATAATAATAATAAAAAAATTATGTAAATTAATATATTAATTGCCTGCTAGTGAATAAGTCGGGTGGGAAAACACAAGAGAAGCAACAAAAATCAAGAAATTAACCCTAGCTCTAAGAATGAACGGAGGAAAACGAAGAGGGAGAGAACAGAGAGTTCTGGAAAGAGAAAGATTTTCTGTATTTCGTAAAAGAGCAATATTATATGTACGTATTTTAGATACACAAATATATACACACTCATATGTATCATCATATAATTGATTATTATTTTATTCTTAATTTAAAATCATTCAATCATATAATGATATATATAAATATGTATATATTTATATACTCAAAATAGATACACATAGTTTTATAGTTCTTAAAAATAAAAAGTACAGTAAAAGGATATTTTCTTTTCGTTTTTTTTAAATAAAACGGACCTAACGGAGAGTCAGTTTAAGGACTCTTGGTTACGATTTTTTGCTGATTACCAAGGACCCATCAGGTTACTTAATTTTTACAATAAGACCCCAATACAAGTTGCAATCATTTTTACCTTGTGGAACAAGTAGTTCCTCCCCATTTCATTTTCTTTTATTCAGCATCAACGAAAGATCCCATCAAAACATCTGCTAAACTCAAACTCTCCCTTTCACAAAATCTTTTACCCTTTTGCAGGGCGATTGAAAGATGGTTCTTTTATTGATTGCGATGATTCTGGTGCCACATTTATTGAAGCTCAACTAGACGGGAACATGACTGAGATGTTTAAAGAACCGCAGATGGATTTGCTAGAGGAGTTGCTACCATTCAGTCTGAATGAAAGGTTTGACTACTTTTGCTGTTGTTCACGTGGCTTACTTTGACTCTATTGGGGTGGCGATTAGTGTTAGGTTTAGCCATACTTAGAGTTAGATTCGAACCGAGTCTATTCGAACTCGAATTCAAACTCGATTTGAATAAGCCTGAAACGAGCCAACCCTAACCGAGCTCGAGTTCAACTATATGTGAACCGAGCCGAGCTTAAGCTCGGCTCAGATCGAATCCAGCACTACCCATACTTCCTATCATTAGGTCTCTTTAAAGAAGAAAAATCTATTTTTAACGGTAAATTTTCTCTTAAGGAAGCCTTTTTTGTAATGATTGATTATGGAACTACTCTCATATGGTGTACCGTGTTATTATTTAGATGATTAATTGTCACTTAAGAAATAGATACATGAGTTTAACTGAGATATATAATTTTGATGATAAAAAATTACTGAACTATTTTATTAAATAAAGTAAATCTCTATAAAAGGTAACTCAGGTGATAAAAGGGTAGCTTCTAAGATATAAAGGTTGAGTTTTTAAATCCTCTTAACAACATATCAAAATAATATTCTTCACTTATGTAGTATTTAACCAAGACCAAGAAAAGTGTGAAATTTATATATGTATATTTTTATCCTTTTTAAATTAATTGTTTACTTGGCAGGATAACATCATATAGTTGAGTGATATAAATACATGAATGTTCACATCATATAGTTGAGTGATATAAATCCATAAATGGTCACATCATGTGGGCAAAAATCATGGTATGAGAATACCAAATTTACTTAATGCTCTTGTGACTGGACTAATTTAATATTTAATAAAAAAAATTTAATGTTAAAGAATATATGGGTTATTTGATTTTAACTTAAGAAACTTATAACACATTTAAAATGTTGAAATACCAAATATAGCATAATCCTAGTTTATAATTTATTACAACCCTTTTTGATAAATGAAAAACTAGTAATTTATTATAACATACTCAGTATGTTGGAGATGTATAGAAGGAGAATTATGAGGAGGTTGCAATAGAGGTTAAAGGCTGAGATTGAGTGGGTAACCCCACTGCCTCCTTTAGTTCTTTTAAGATTGAATAAAAATATTGAGGTAGCAAGGAATGATAGGATTTTGCATGCTTGGTTGAGAGAGTATGAGGTTATTGATATGACAGATATACTTAACAAAAGTTATTGTTTGAATCTGGACAAGAAATTTTGTGACTGTTGCATGTGGCAACTATCTGGACTACCTTGCCAGCATGCTATTTGTGCAATTATGTATATGAATTATTCTGATTTTGGGGAGTTTGCAAATGAGAGGCTGAGGATACCAACCTATATGAGGACATATGGGGCCATGATTCACCCTGTACCTAATCAACGAAGTTGGGCAGATGGAAATGAAGAGCAACTCTAGACACTCTAGGCTTGGAAGGCCAAAGAATACAAAGATGAGGGACTCGAAGAGGAAAGGAAAAGGAAACCAGTCTCAACCTAAGATACAGTGAGCCCCATGAGTTGGGACACAACAAAAGGTCATGTAAAAATAATCTTGACAATGCCAATAAAGTTAGGTCTAAGGTAAAATCTTCAACTCAACTTTTACGTCATATCAATTTACTTGTTCAATTCTAATATTTCACTTAACTCTTTTCAAACAGAGAAGGACAATTGCTACCATGACAAGTTAATCTGGGAGGTCACAATGCACACCATCTCAGTCTGGAAGAGCACAGTATGCAGCTTCCCAATTTTTATTTTTTTTAATTTCTCCAGCAAAGGTTTCATAACTGTCAAATTACCAGGTTAAAATTTTCAATTTTTTTTTCCTAGGTTCCCAAAACCATTAAATCCATGAAACCTGCATTTGTCTAGTCTAGAGAAGGAGGATTTCAGTCAAGTCAAGAGGAAATTGCTTTTTTGTTTAAACAGAAATTTTTTGTTGATTTTTCAAGTTGTGGATATTGGTTCTGTTTTTGTGGTGGTGTATATGTGTTTAGTTCTCAGAAATGGGATTGAGTTGTTGATATTGGTTTTGTTTTCTATTGGTGTAAATGTGTTTAGTCTTTAGAACTTTGATGTTGTTTAACTTTTTTCTGTTCAATATATATGAAGTTCAAGTGTGGTTATATCCACTGCAGACAAACACAATATACAGAACTTCTTCATTACATAATAAGAGGTAAAATCATAATTTCATGTTTAATTATAAATCCAATTATTTTTTTAATAATGAGGGTATTAACATCATTTTACTTGTTTGGGGTAAATTCGTCATTTCATGCTTACACTAACAAAAGACATTAACAAAGTTGGCTTAAAGGTGGAAGTTTGAATTTTCTATAGTTAATAGGTAAGAAGTTAAATTTGCACCAAACCTTGGGTGGAAAATATTAACTTGGCCAATAAATTCAATGAAAATTTAATTTTTTATCAATAAAATCACGTGTATTTAAAATGGACATATATTTAATATATACTGTCATATAATTAATTAATTTTAAATTAAAAATAAAATAATATTTAATTATATAATAATATATAAATATGTAATCTTTTGTGTAAATATGGATAATATTGTTTTTTTTTAAACTGAATTTTTGTGACCCAATATACAGTGCATTTAATGGAATTAAAACATAATTTTGAAAAATCTTCAAAAATTTCATTATAAAAACAAAGTATTAGCCAGCTCTTTTGAGTCGTCATAAACTTTCTGCAATGGCGATTCAACTTGGTTACATTGAGATAGTTCTAGCCTTCATATTTTTATACTTGATGCTTCAATGGTGGCTCGACAGGAAGGCCCCCATCAGAAACTGGCCTGTAATCGGAATGGTGCCGGGGCTTCTTCAAAACGCAAGGTGGATGCACGAATTCGCCACCGACAAACTGAGGCAAGCCGGTGGACATATAACTTCAAAGGACCCTGGTTCGCCGATATGGACCTCGTCGTCACCAGTGATCCGATGAACATTCACCACATCTGCAGCAGAAACTTTGCCAACTATCCCAAGGGCCGTGAGTACAAGGAGATTTTTAAACCCCTGGGAGAGGGCATTTTCAATGCCAACGGTGAAATGTGGAAAATTCAGAGGAAAATGCTGCATTCGTTGTTCAAAAACAACAAGTATGAGTCGGCTTTAGTTAGAACCATCAACAGAAAAGTGGAAAATGGCTTGTTCCCGTTCTTGATCATGCCTCAGAGTTGAAAATCACTCTGGATTTGCAAGAAGTGTTTCAGCGTTTCACCTTTGATAATATCTGTAAATTGGTTTTAGGATCCGACCTGGGTTCTCTTTCTGTTGGATTTCCACCGAATGAGTATGAAAAGGCGTATAACAAGATGGAGGAGGCAGCTTTTTACCGGAAATCGTGCCGGAGAGTTGTTGGAAGCTGCAAAAATGGCTTCAAGTTGGAGAAGAGAAAAAGTTTCAGATTGCTTATGAAACTTTTTTTAAAATTCTTGCGAGACTGCATCTCGGTGAAGAAAGAAAGATTAAGCTGGCGGAGAAAAGCCGATGAGGAGGAGGAAGAAGAAGAATTTGACTTATTAACAGCCCTTTTGGAAGAATAAGAAGCCATAGATGAATTTAAAAACAGTGGTTTCACAATGACTGATGAACTTTTAAGAGACATATCATTCAATCTGATCGCCGCCGGCAGAGACACCATAAGTTCAGGCCTCACTTGGTTTTTCTGGCTCGTCGCAACACACCCATCAGTAGAATCAAAAATTCTTGCAGAAATAAAATCAAATTTTCAGAAAAATGGGGACACTGATAGACTCGTTGAAAGTGCAGATGATAAGTTGAAGAAATTCATTTATCTCCACGCCGCCTTCTGTGAAACGTTAAGACTATACCCACCGCTGCCAATCAACCACAAAACGGCTGCGAAAGCAGACGTTCTTCCCAGTGGTCATTTTGTGAAGAGAAATGAAAGGGTGTTGCTTTCGTTTTACACAATGGCCAGGATGGAGGAAATATGGGGAGAAGATTGCTTAGAATTCAAGCCGGAGAGGTGGATTTCGAAGACGGAAGGGTTTGTTCATGTTCCTTCTTATAAGTTTGTAGCATTTCATGCTGGACCCAGAAATTGTTTGGGGAAGGATCAGAGTTTCATTCAGATGAAGATGGCTGCCATTGTTATCATCAAGAGTTATCATGTGCAGGTGGTGGAAGATCATCCTATTTCGACTAGTGACTCCATTGTTCTTCATATGAAGCACGATTTGAAGGTTCGGGTTTCCAAGAGAAAGATCTGTTGAAGAAGAAGACATGTACATCAACTTAAAGGCGCGGAAGTGATCCATGCAGCTAAAATAAAATTAAAACTGAGTTGATGTATTTGCAATAAATAATATTACTTATTCTCATTATGAAAGTATAGCAGCATTTCCATCCAAGCAATGACATAGACCTATCAACCAATTTTTTGAAAATTTAAATATTCACTTAATTTTTACAATAAGACCCCAATACAAGTCACAATTAAGGACATCTACTTTGATTTCTTCCCAGAATACACTAACACGTTCTATTGCACGTCCGTTCTCCGCTTGAAGCAGCTTAACAAGGGCTTGATGGGGGCTTGCCGAAAAAATGGTTGCTGTGGGAACTCCGACCAAGTAGGTCAGCAAATGTCTTTCCCGATTTGTTGTTGAATCTACTACTATTGGTTCGGTATCCCACCCTCATCGGATGTCGCCGCTATGCCCAAAGGCATAACCGTCTCGTCTCCACAACAGTTCGTACAATGTTTGAGAACATGTCAAGTGGATTTAGCTTTAAATGTAATGAAGGAAACTATTTTTGAAAATGAGGAATATGAATGGTGCCCAAGGGAAGAATCAATGAGTTCAATTTTTTGCCTAATATTAAATTATATACATAAATAATTAATATAAATTTGTACACAAACAATGATATGTTACTATGTGAGTGAATATTATTTTATTTTTAACTTAAAATTATCGATATTCTATAGTGATATGTCATTGTTTATATGCAAATTTGTATTCATTATTTATACATATAATTTTATTTTAAATGATTATATATTAGTTATGAATGTAAATAAAAACAGTAGTTTGATATTAAATTTTGCAAAAATGGAAATCCAAATCATTTTCGAAGAAATCTTCAGACCATCTTCTCCAACAGCAAACCATTTATTGGATAACTCATAATCTTTGCCTTGTGGAACAACTAGTTCCTCCCCCATTTCATTTTCTTTTATTCAACATCAACCAAAGATCCCATCAAAACATCTGCTAAACTCAAACTCTCCCTCTCACAAAATCTTTTACCCTTTTGCGGGGCGATTGAAAGATGGTTCTTTTATTGATTGCGATGATTCTGGCGCCACATTTCTTGAAGCTCAAGTAGATAGGAACATGACTGAGATGCTTAAAGAACAGCAGATGGATTCGCTAGAGCAGCTGCTACCATTCAAGCTGAATGATAAGTTTAACTACTTTTGCTGTTGTTCACGTGGCTTACTTTGACTCTGTTGGGTGGCGATGAGTGTTAGGTTTAGCCTTACTTCCTATCATTAGATCTCTTTAAAGATGAAAAATCTATTTTTAACGTTAATTTTCCTCTTATGGAAGCTTTTTTTGCAATGATTGATTATGCAACTCCTCTGATATGGTGTAGTGTGTTGTCATCTGAACATCTAATTGTCACTTGAGAGGTAGACTAGTTAAAAACATTAGTTTAAAGAAAATGTAATAAAAATTAACATTATCTTCGTGGAGTTGATTATTTTTTATAATATTAATTATTATTAATAATTAATAAAAAATTTTATAAAATAATTTATTAAATAAATAAAGTTTTAAAAGGACAACTCATAGAAAAAATTAGTTAACTTCTAATAGGGTTTGGGTTTTCAAATTCCACTTACAACTTATCGAAAATTAATTTTCATTTATTTAGTATTTAGCCAAAATCAGAAAGTGCGAAATTTATATGTTTTTCTTTTCTTTTTTTTTTTTCGTTTTAAAATTGAATGTTTACTTGGCAGGATAATATCATATAGTTGAGAGTGATATAAATGCATGTTCACGTCATATATAGAGAGAGTGATATAAATGCATAAATGGTCACATCATGTGGCCAAAAAATCAAGATATGAGAATCCTATGCTACCAAAAAACGTAATGTTCTTGTGATCGGACTAATTATATTTAATAAAAAAATTAAAGTTAAAGAAAATGGGTATTTGATTTTAACTCAAGAACTTAAAACACATTTAAAATGTAGAAATACCAAATATGGCATAATCTTAGTTTATAACTTATTACAACCCTTTTTGATAAGTGAAAAACTAGTAATTTTTTCATATTAAAGTCTCATAATCCCATCATGACATATGTTTATTACTATGTGTATAGTTTTATTTTAAAAAAAATTACAATTGATATTACAAAAAATTATATATACCCACTTTCTATATACAAATATGTATATACTTATATGTGCGATCAAATAATTTTAAATAAAATATAAATTAATACTTAATCACATAAAATTATATATAAAATATAATATATATATATATATATATATTATATATATATATATATATATTTATATATTCAAATTAAATATACATAATATTGGTTTTGATATTATCTCATATATAACCTAAATGAATGTACTATTTTTATGTATCAAACATTATTCATTAATTAATCCTGAAATAATGTTTTGTATGAAATTGGTCTTAAAGTACAACTTATTTCAATGAAAGCTTAATTTTAACATAGGATAAATTAAATGAATACTTATTTGTTTATGCCGTAAAACTATGTGTAATTAAAATAGGTATATATTTTATATGTGTTATTATATGATTAATTGACTTAAATTAAAGATGAAATAATATTTAATTATATAATGATATATAAATATATATTAATTTGTGTATTTAGAATGTGACACATAGTATTGCTCTGTTTTAGATCTGAAACATTTAATGGAATTAAAACCTAATTTGAAAAATCTTAAAAAATTTCATTATAAAAACAAAGTAGTAGCCAGCTCTCTTGAGTCATCATAAACTTTCTGCTATGGCGATTACACTCGGTTACATTGACATTGTTCTAGCCTTCATAATTTTATACTTGATGCATCGATGGTGGCTCGACAGGAAGGCTCCCATCAGAAACTGGCCTGTACTCGGGATGGTGCCTGGGCTTCTCCACAACGCAAGGCGGATACACGAATTCGTCACCGACAAACTGAGGCAATCCCGGTGGACATATAACGTCAAAGGACCCTGGTTCGCCGGTATGGACTTCGTCATCACCAGTGATCCGATGAACATTCACCACATCTGCAGCAGAAACTTCGACAACTATCCCAAGGGCCGTGAGTTCAAGGAGATTTTCGATGTCCTGGGAGAGGGCATTTTCAATGCCGACGGTGAAATGTGGAGAATTCAGAGGAAAGTGCTGCATTCGTTGTTCAAGAACAAGAAGTATGAGTCGGCTTTAGTTAGAACCTTCAACAGAAAAGTGGAAAATGGCTTGTTCCCGGTTCTTGATCATGCCTCAGAGTTGAAAATCACGCTGGATTTGCAAGACGTTTTTGAGCGTTTCACCTTTGATAATATCTGTAAATTGGTTTTAGGATCCAACCCGGGTTCTCTTTCTGTTGGATTTCCACCGAATGAGTATGAAAAGGCGTTTACCAAGATGGAGGAGGCCGCTTTTTACCGGCAAATCCAGCCGGAAAGTTGTTGGAAGCTGCAAAAATGGCTTCAAGTTGGAGAAGAGAAAAAGTTTCAGATTGCTGGTGAAACTTTTTATAAATTCTTGAATGACTGCATCTCGGTGAAGAAAGAAAGATTAAGCTGGCGGAGAAAAGCCGATGAGGAGGAGGAAGAAGAAGAATTTGACTTATTAGCAGCCCTTTTGGAAGAAGAAGAAGCCATAGATGAATTTAAAAACAGTGGTTTCACAATGACTGATGAACTTTTTAGAGACATTTCATTCAATCTGATCGCCGCCGGCAGAGACACCATAAGTTCAGGCCTCACTTGGTTTTTCTGGCTCGTCGCAACACACCCATCAGTAGAATAAAAAATTCTTGCAGAAATAAAATCAAATATTCAAAAAAATGGCGACCGTGAGAGAATCGTTGAAATTGCAGATGATGATTTGAAGAAATTCATTTATCTCCACGCCGCCTTCTGTGAAACGTTAAGACTGTACCCGCCGCTGCCAATCAACCACAAAACGGCTGCGAAAGCAGACGTTCTTCCCAGTGGTCATTTTGTGAAGAGAAATGAAAGGGTGTTGCTTTCGTTTTACACAATGGCCAGGATGGAGGAAATATGGGGAGAAGATTGCTTAGAATTCAAGCCAGAGAGGTGGATTTCGAAGACGGAAGGGCTTGTTCATGTTCCTTCTTATAAGTTTGTAGCATTTAATGCTGGACCCAGAAATTGTTTGGGGAAGGATCAGAGTTTCATTCAGATGAAGATGGCTGCCATTGTTATCATCAAGAATTATCATGTGCAGGTGGTGGAAGATCATCCTGTCTCGACAAGTGACTCCGTTATTCTTCGTATGAAGCACGGTTTAAAGGTTCGGATTTCCAAGAGAAAGACCTGTTGAAGAAGAAGATATGTACATCAACTTAAAGGCACGGAAATGATCCATGCAACTAAAAAAAATAAAATCTGAGTTGATGTATTTGCAATATATAATATTACTTATTCTCATTCGGCCAAATGACTATTGTCGGCGTAAATTTAACTTTTTATTTATTAATTATTAAAAATTAAAATATTTATTTATCTATTAAATTTTACGGTTATTGTTAAGAATAAAATTATTATTTAATAAAAATATTTTAAAAAACTAAAAATTTATAACATTTCTACGCCTCAAATTTAAAAGTTAACAAATTCTTTCATCTAAAGTTTGAAAAACTTCATCTCCCCTTTAGGGTTTTCCCAGATGTTGCCAACGACTAGAGACAATGGCGACAGTGGCATTCTCCCCCCCCCCCAGCGGCACTTCATTTCCTGCCATTATTGGCCAACAAAATTAACCAACGAAGATGATTAGGTCATATCTAGATAAAAACGCAATTCGTTTTCATCATAAATGACGAAGACATGTTATTATCATTTGACAAACGATGACGATGCATTATCTTCTTTTGAAGACTAAATTGTCTTCGTCAAGAGATGAAAGAATACCTTTGCCTCTAGCTCTCTTCAGTTGAGGTTGGTTAGGAACGGAAGGGGATTGGCAAAAAAGCTAAGAGAGAGAGAGAACATCGTTGTCGTCTCCAATTGTCAGTGGCACCTTAGAAAAACCCTAGGGGGAAAAGTTGATTTTTTAATCCTTGGGTAGGGGCCAATTTTGTTAGTTTGAAACTTGGGGATGAAATGTGATAAATTTTTATTTTTAAATATTTTTATAAATGATAAAAAAATTTATTGATAGTAATAATAAAATTTAATATATAAATAAGTATTTAAATTTTTAATAATTAATAAATAAAAAATTAGATTTATACCAAACCTTGGGTGAGAAATTGCCATTTGCCCTTCTCATTATTAAAGTATATTGGCATTCCCATCCAAGTATCGGCAAAGTCTCATCAACTAATTTTGAAAATTTAAAATATCTATCCATCAATTATTAAATTTAAAAGAATCCATTAGTAATAAATGTATAATTATTATTTAACCAATAAAATTAAAAAAATAAAATTTTACCCTCCTTTCTTAACTTAATTTTAAAAATAATTTCTTTCCAAATTAGTTTTAAAAACTTACCGGCTCATCTTGCAAGGGTTTTTTTTCTACGTTTTCCAAAGACCATCTCCATCCCTGGCTGCCTTCTCTACTCAGGGCGGAGCCAGCTTCAACCCAGTTCTTTTTTCTCTAAAGCTCTCTCTTACTCCCAAAGCAATCCGAACAGTCTTTGCAAGTTCTGCTTTTGTTTCTCCCACCTGCTTGTTGTGCTGCTATCAGATCTAAGGGAGAGGCTGCCAGAATACCCTATTGGCCCTGAATAAGTTATCAGACCTTATGTAGGACCTGTTGCAGAGAAGCTTGACTCCCCAATACCATAGAGAACCTGGCTTGAAACTGATCGCCGAGGGGCATATTCAAGTTTTGAGGTGTCTGCAGTCTCAGTTTGTTTAGAATCGCCATTCATAAAACATTTCTCTCTACCTCTTGATGTGGGAGCGGAAGCATCAAAATCAAAAGTTATGCTTTCAGTCTCCACCTTGCTATTATATAATAATTTTTCATCCATTTTGTTGTTTGTTGATTCTTCAGACCCAGAAACCGGATCTTGGCTTGCAAAGGTTTCTTCATTATGCTTTTCTTTGCCTATAGAGAATGCGGCTGAATTTTCCAAAATTCCTTCCTCGCTGCCATTGTTTGATTCTTCAGCTGTCGAAAGCAAATGATAGGTCTCCAACTCCCCTTCCTCAGTGTTAATGCTTGATCCGTTGGCTGAAGAAACCAAAGCTGCTTTTGCCGATATTGCTTCTCCAGAAACCAGATCAAGGCTTGCCTAGGTCGTCTCTTTACTGTCATTATGCTTTCCTTCGTATGCAGAAACCATTGCGCGGATTGCCAAAATTGCTTTCTCACTGCCATTATTAGATTCTTCTGCCGCATAAACCAAATCAGAGCTCACCATAATCTCTTCCTCAGTGCTACCATTTGATTCTTCAGCTAGAGCAACAAAAGCAGAACTTGCCGAGAGACTTTTTTTCCATCACAACCTTGCATTTCAATCATTAAAATCTTTATCACGTACTCTCTGAATACTCGGATTGCCCCCACAGTGTGAGAGAGAGCACAGGAGAAAAATGATCTAAGATTGCGGCAGCTTGGTCTCGGACAGGAAGAGACGGAGATAGAGAAAACTCGTAAAAAAATATAAAAAAAAAATAAATCCTAATAAGAGGAAATGCAAATTTTCAAAATTTAAAAAATTATAATTTTTAAAATTAAGTTAAAAAAAAAGAATAAAATTTTACTTTTTCAATATTATTAATTAAATAAAAATTATAAATCTTTTTAACGATAACAATTGACAAATAGGTACATAAAATTGAGATTAAAGAATCTCAATCTTATAAATATCAATATAAATATATGGCCAAACGACTATTTCCCCCACCCAAGGTTTAGCGTTTTCTCAAAAGTCCCCCCTTTAACTATGGAAACACCAAACACCCACCCATGGCCGGTTAGATTTAATCAAACCCTAACGGCTGAAAATTTTATCTCCTTTTGCCCCCCTAAACTTTAAAAACTGAAATTTTTCCCCCCGCCTAAGTTTTAAAAAATGACAGTTTCACCCTAGGTTTGGTTTTGAAATCTCCGGCGACCTCTCCGGCTCCGTTGCCGACGGCCGCTCCCTCCCGAAGCAACCTCTCCTTCCGGCGATCTCTTTCCTCCCATTTGGAGGTCCGATAGGCGCCCGGAGACGTCGTGGGAGACGAAGAACTTCGTCTTCCAAAGGTTTTCTTCTGGGAAGACGAAGAACTTCATCTTCCCGACGAAGTTCTTCGTCTCCCACGGCGTCTCCGGGCTCCTATCGGACCTCCAAATGGGAGAAAGAGATCGCCGGAAGGAGAGGTTGCTTCAGGAGGGAGCGGCCGTCGACAACGAAGCCGGAGAGGTCGCCGAAGATTTCAAAACCAAACCCTAGGGTGAAATTGTGATTTTTTAAAACTTAAGGTGGGGGAAAATTTTAGTTTTTAAAGTTTAGGGGGGCAAAATTAGATTCTATTTTAGTTTATTTTAATATTATAGCCAAAATGACGATTTTACCCCTACCACCATTAGGGTTTGGTTAAATTTAACCGGTCATGGGTGGGTGTTTGGTGTTTCCATAGTTAAAGGGGAGACTTTTGAGAAAACGCTAAACCTTGGGTGGGAAATAGTCGTTTGGCCTAAATATATTAATAAAATAAACGGTATAACCAACATTTTATGAAATTAATAAAATTATGTATACCTATTTTTGATACACAATTTGTATACACAGATGAAGTGTTATCATGTGATTAGATATTTCGTTATCATATGATAAGACATATTTTAAAATCAACTAATTACATGATAACACATCACTATGTATATGAATTATGTATCAAAAATAGGTATATATAATATTACTCTCATGAAATATAACAATACAATTAAGAAAAGACAGAGCTCTCTTGATTCAATTAAATACGTCTACCATTCTTACCATAAATCTCCACCTTTGAAATTTTTTTATTTTTTGTCTATTTTTTAGTCAAATTAATCTCCAAAACAAATTATAAGGTTATTAATAACTGATTTATTCGAATTTTTTAGTGTTTAGTGTGGTTATTTTAATTTTTAATTTATATTTTTAATAATAAAAGTCTTGTCAATGAATGCTCTCCATCATTAGATCTCTCTAACAACGAGATGTATTTTTAAAGATAATGTTTCCCTTTATAGTGTCGGGTGTTTTCTTTTTTCCTTTTTTAAATTGATCATTTACTTGGAATGATAAGATTAATTTCATCTAGTTGAGTGCTATAAATGCAACAATGTAAATGTGTAGCACTTGCCAAATGTGGCATGGTACAAATCAGTTGAGAATCCTATCTTACCAAATATACTTTATGCCCGTTTAGTTGAACTAATATATCATCAATAAAATTATACGTATATATATATTTTTATATATTTTAAATATATATAAAATATATTATCATGTGATTAAATAATTCTAAATTAAAAATAAATAAATATTCAATCAAAGATAAATAAATACTCAATCATAAAATAACTCATTATTTATATATCCAAATTATATACTAAAAATATATATATATAGTATTACTCATTTATTATTTAATAAAAAAATTTAAATGTTAAAGAATATATGGGTTATTTGATTTTAACTCAAGAAGAACTTATAACATATTTAAAATGTTTATAATTTATTACAACCCTTTTCCATAAAAATCATCGGTGATGGGTCTTTTCTCCCTTAAAATATCCTTGTTTCAACAGATAAATATATTGTATTATAATTGTAAAGAGATACTCTACTCAATTTATCAAATGTTATTGAACCCAAATAAAGGTTCAGTAGCCCAAAAATCATATACCGTTTATTTATATCATAACTTGTTAAGTATATTAAATTTATTATTCTTATTGATCACTTTAAACTCATTCATAAATTGTTATTAAACTATTTAATTATACGGTTTTATTACACCATAATCATAATTAATAATACCCATACGGAAATGAATTTTGAACAGGCATGGCATGCATGAATATGGATAAAGATGAAGCATTGCCGTCCTAGGATGCATCTTATTAACATATCTTAATTCATGGATAAAATTTTATCATGCTAATCATCATACATTATATATGTTGATGCTGGCTTGTCCCATTACGTACAATGACTAGTTGTAACATAAGTTCTTCTTCTTGAGTTAACAAAAGCAAGCTCAACAATTCATTTACTGATTGTCACATGCATAGTTTTATTTTAATATATATATATATATATATATATATATATATATATATATATATATAAATATATATATATAAATATATATATAACATAAATGCATATACTATTTTTATGTAAACAATGACTGAACCAAACATTATTCATTAATTAATATGAAATAATAATGTTTTATAAGAAATTGACCTAAATGGGTTGGCCATTTATTTGATTTAACATATGATTAATTAAATGAAAACCTAATTTTTTATACGAACAAGTAAACAACTATCCTTAAAAAAAGTTCTATCTTTTGTACTGAATTTTTGTTGCCTAATGTGGTAAAATTAATGGCATAAAAACCTAATTTTGATCTTATTCATAAAATTAATTGAATTATAATTTTATTGATATAAATAAAATATGAATATATATAATTTTCACACCCTTAGACTTCAAAAATTTCAGTATAAAAACGAAATATTAGCCGGCTCTTTGAGCCATCGTCATAAACTTTCTGCAATGGCGATCATACTTGGTTACATTGACATAGGTCTAGCCTTCATATTTTTATACTTGATACTTCAACGGTGGCTCGACAGGAACGCCCCCGTCAGAAACTGGCCTGTAATCGGGATGGTGCCAGGGCTTCTTCACAACGCACGGCGTATGCACGAATTTGCCACCGACTGCCTGAGGCAAGCTGGCTGGACATATAACGTCAAAGGACCCTGGTTAGCCGGTATGGACTTCGTAATCACCAGTGATCCGATGAATATTCACTACATCTGCAGCAGAAACTTTGGCAACTATCCCAAGGGCCGTGAGTTCAATGAGATTTTCGAAGCCATGGGAGATGGCATTTTCAATGCCGACGGTGAAATGTGGAAAGTTCAGAGGAAAGTGCTGCATTCATTGATCAAGAACGAGAATTACGAGGCGGCTTTAGTTAGAACCATCAACAGAAAAGTGGAAAATGGCTTGTTCCCAATTCTTAATCATGCCTCAGAGCTGAAAACCACGTTGGATTTGCAAGAAGTGTTTCAGCGTTTCACCTTTGATAATATCTGCAAATTGGTTTTAGGGTTACGATCCGGGTTCTCTTTCTGTTGGATTTCCACCAAATGAGTATGAAAAGGCTTATAGCGAGATGGAGGAGGCGGTTTTTACCGGCAAATCGTGCCGGAAAGTTGTTGGAAGCTGCAAAAATGGCTTCAAGTTGGAGAAGAGAAAAAGTTTCGTGTAGCTTATGAAACTTTTTATAAATTCTTGCATGACTGCATCTCGGTGAAAGGAGAAAGATTAAGCGGCGGACAAAAGCCGATGATGAGGAGAAAAAAGAAGAATTTGACTTATTAACAGCCCTTTTGGAAGAAGAGGAAACCATAGAAGATGGATTAAAAAACAGTGGTTTCACAATGACTGATGAACTTTAAGAGACATATCATTCAATCTGATCGGCGCCGGAAGAGACACCATAAGTTCAGGCCTCACTTGGTTTTTCTGGCTCATCGCAACTCACCCATCAGTAGAATCAAGAATTCTTGCAGAAATAACATCAAATTTTCAAAAAAAAGGGGACACTGAGAGACTCATTGGCAGTGCAGGTGAGTTGAAGAAATTCATTTATCTCCACGCCGCCTTATGTGAAACGTTAAGACTATACCCGCCAGTGCCAATCAACCACAAAACGGCGGCGGAAGCAGACGTTCTTCCCAGCGGTCATTTTGTGAAGAGAAATGAAAGGGTGTTGCTTTCGTTTTACACAATGGCCAGGATGGAGGAAATATGGGGAGAAGATGTTTGGAATTCAAGCCAGACAGGTGGATTTCGAAGAGGGAAGGGTTTTGTTCACGTTCCTTCTTATATAAATTTGTAGCGTTTCATGCTGGACCCAGAAATTGTCTAGGAAAGGATCAGAGTTTCATTCAGATGAAGATGGCTGCCATTGTTATCATCAAGAATTATCATGTGCAGGTGGTGGAAGATCATCCTATCTCGACAAGTGACTCCATTGTTCTCATATGAAGTACGGGTTAAAGGTTCGGATTTCCAAGAGAAAGACCTGATGAAGAGGACGCACGGAAATGATCCATGCAACTAAAATAAAATAAGAAGCCGCATGTATAATTTTTTTATATAAATAATCACATATTATTATATAATTAAAAATAAAATAATATTTAATTATATAATAATATATTATTATTATTTATATATAAAATTATACCTTTAAAATTATAAATAAAATTTAAACTGTGTTGATGTGTCCAGTTTTCTATCGTTTTCCATCTCTTCAGCCTGTTTTTCCAGTTTTTGTCCCACCTCTCTTAATGGGGGGTCACTTTCCTCTGCACTCGCATCATCAACTCTTTGAGATGTTTTTGACGGTTAAAAAATGAGAAAGTGAAGGAAAAGAAAAACATAATATAAGAAAAAAAAAAAAGTATTTAGGGTAAAAATATAATTTTTATGTAATGTTAAAGACACAAGTAAAAGGGTGACAAACAAATTTTTCAAATTTAAAGGGTAAAAAATGTCATTTCGAGTGTTTTGGGCTTCTTCAAAACCTCATAGTTATTTATTTCTTAAAAATAAAAATAAAAATAAAAAATCTGGGGCATGGAAACGGGACTTTTATTGGCAAGGCGGGAAGTGTTTGTTAGTTTGTTTAAGCTATGCCACAATGCCAAATCATTGGTACATTACATTCGCAAATTCTCAAAACCGGCTTTGCCTATCATAGTTTTTTCGCTACAAAGCTCAATTTCTTGTATGCCAATTTTATTCAGTCGATTGCGCACGCAA